>NC_053023.1:120163153-120325048 GCF_003073215.2 Triticum urartu | reverse complement strand
AAGGTACAAAAACAATGATGCGCGTTTGGCAGGCCTCCAAGGGGGGTCACGCCTAGCGCAATGAGTCTACTAGGTTGGAACTGCCGCGGGCCTGGCAAACCTGCGACAGTTCGAGAGCTTCGTGACCTCACGAGGCAACTTGCCCCTGATACGTCTCCGTCGTATCTATAATTTTGATTGTTCCATGCCAATATTCTACAACTTTCATATACTTTTGGCAACTTTTTATATTATTTTTGGGACTAACATATTGATCCAGTGCCCAGTGCCAGTTCCTGTTTGTTGCATGTTTTTTGTTTTGCGGTAAATCCATATCAAACGGAGTCCAAACGGGATAAAAACTGATGGAGATTTTTTTGGAATATATGTGATTTTTGGGAAGAAGAATCAATGCGAGACGATGCCCGAGGGGGCCACGAGGCAGGGGGCGCGCCCTGGGCCCTCGTGGCCACCCTGTAAGGCGGTTAGTGCCCTTCTTTCGCCGCAAGAAAGCTAATATCCGGATAAAAATCGTGTCCAAAATTTAGCCCAATCGGAGTTATGGATCTTTGGGAATTTAAGAAACGGTGAAAGGGCAAAATCAGGAAACGCAGAAACAGAGAGAGACAAAGAGACAGATCCAATCTTGGAGGGGCTCTCGCCCCTCCCATTCCATGGAGGCCATGGACCAGAGGGGAAACCCTTCTCCCATCTAGGGAGAAGGTCAAGGAAGAAGAAGAAGGGGGCCCCTCTCCCCCTCTCTCCCGGTGGCGCCGGAACACCGTCGGGGCCATCATCATCGCCGCAATCTACACCAACAACTTCACCGCCCTCATCACCAACTCTTCCCCCTCTATGCAGCGGTGTAACCCCTCTTTTACCCGCTGTAATCTCTACTTAAACATGGTGCTCAACACTATATATTATTTCCCAAAGATGTATGGCTATCCTATGATGTTTGAGTAGATCCGTTTTGTCCTATGGGTTAATTGATGATCGTGATTGGTTTGAGTTGCATGTTTTATTATTGGTGCTGTCCTATGGTGCTCTCTGTGTCGCGCAAGCGTGAGGGATCCCCGCTGTAGGGTTTGCAATGTGATCATGATTTGCTTATGGTGGGTGCCGTGAGTGATAGAAACACAGACCCGAGTAAGTAGGTTGTTTGCGTATGGGAGCAAAGAGGACTTGATGCCTTATAATGCTATGTACGGGTCTTACCTTAATGATCTTTAGTAGTTGCCGATGCTTGCTAGAGTTCCAATCATAGGTGCATATGATCCAAGAAGAGAAAGTATGTTAGCTTACGCCTCTCCCTCAAATAAAAATGCAATAGTGATTACCGGTCTAGTTATCGATTGCCTAGGGACAAACAACTTTCTTGTGTGACAAAAAGCTCTCTACTAAAACTAACTTCGTTGTGTCTTCATCTAAACAGCCCCTACTTTTTATTTACTCACTCTTTATTATCTTGCAAATCTATCCAACAACACCTACAAAGTATTTCTAGTTTCATACTTGTTCTAGGTAAAGCGAACGTTAAGCGTGCGTAGAGTTGTATCGGTGGTCGATAGAACTTGAGGGAATATTTGTTCTACCTTTAGCTCCTCGTTGGATTCGACACTCTTACTTATCGAAAGAGGCTACAATTGATCCTCTATACTTGTAGGTTATCAAGACCTTTTTTTTGGCGCTGTTGCCAGGGAGTTATAGCGTGGGGTGAATATTCTCGTGTGTTCTTGTTTGCTTTATCACTAAGTAGTTTTTATTTTGTGCTCTTGTTTTCTATCTTTAGTTATGGGTAGGGAACGCAAAATACCAAAAAAATTAGTGGTACCTACTGAACCAATGGTTGAAGAACCACTCAAAATCTATCACACTCCTGAAGCTTTTTACTTCGATCATCTTCGATCCCTATGTGCTCATGCTCAAACCCCAACTAGCTTAGTTGAGGGAAAATCTTTAGATGAGCATGCTTGTTATGTGCGACACCGCTTATCTCAAAAAGGGAAACTTTTACTGGATCATATTCATCGTTTGCAATGTTATGCTTGGAATTTATGTGAAATATATGATTTTACTTATTGTTCTGAAGACCCTAAGAAACACCTTCCCTACCAATGTGAGTTTAGTGATAACGGAATTGTATCTTCTTATGCTAAGGGTGTTTATAATTACTATGATGTTCAACAAATTGAAGAATTTGTTGCTTTTAAGGGTGCTTATGAAATTGCTTCTTTGATTGGAAAGTATGATGCTACTCTTTACAAATATGAAATTTTTTCCATACTTAAATATTGTTATGATAATTATGCTTCTAATGCCTATGTTAGACCATATATTGAGGACTCCTCCGCTGTCCAAGAAGAGACTAATATTTTGCAGGAGTCTATGGAAGAAGGAATTGATGAAACTGTGGGCTCATTGGATGAAAAAGATGATGAGGAGAGCAAAGAACAAAAGGAGGAAGAGCGGATTAGTTACATGTGCCCACCTTCTAATGAGAGTAACTCTTCAACTCATACATTGTTTAATTTCCCTTCATGCTTACCGAAGGATGATTGTTATGATCCGTTGATTCTTTTAAAATATCCCTTTTTGATGATGCTTGCTATGCTTGTGGTCAAGATGCCAATATGAATTATGCTTATGGAGATGAACTTGCTATAGTTCCTTATGTTAAACATGAAATCGTTGCTATTGCACCCACGCATGATAGTCCTATTATCTATTTGAATTCTCCCGACTACACTATATCGGAGAAGTTTGCCTTATTAAGGATTATATTGATGGGTTGCGTTTCACTACTACACATGATGATTTTCATAGATATAATACGCATGTGCTTGCTACTCCTACTTGAAATTATTATGAGAGAGGAACTACATCTCCTCCTCTCCATGTTTCCAATATGATAAAATTGCAAGAAACGGTTTATACTATGCATTGGCCTTTACTATGTGTGCATGAATTGTTCTTTTATGACATGCCGATGCATAGGAAGAGAGTTAGACTTCGTTGTTGCATGATATATGTTACTTTGTGCTCACTACTAAATTACAAATCTTTGTTAATTAAAATTGGCTTTGATATACCTTGGGATCCGGGTGGATCCATTACTTGAGCACTATATGCCTAGCTTAATGATTTTAAAGAAAGCGCTGCCAGGGAGACAACCCGGAAGTTTTAAAGAGTCATTTATTTCTATTGAGTGCTTTCATATAGTTTAAAAACAACAAAAATAAAGAGGGGAACCCAAAGCTTTTTCAAAAAGGAAAGTGAAAGTGAGAAAGACAAGCATTGTTGAAGTGGGAGAGCTCCTTGAACTTTGTTCATGCTCACTGAAACTTTGTGAATCTTGATTACAGAAACTTTTCGACAAAAATAATTATCCCCTTGTACAATTCCATTGTATTATAAAAATAATGTGCCAAGATTTTCCTTTAAGATGTTTACATTGCTTGTTGGTTTGTGCGGTGCAGAACAGAAACTTTGGCTGTAGTGCGCGATTTTACATTTTTTTACCGGAACGTCAAATGGTTCTGAAGCTTTTTGCACTGTCTTTCTATACAAATTGTTTATTTTTAAGAATTGTTTCAGAATTTTTGGAGTACCATAATTATGGTGAATGTTCATATTACTACAGTCTATCCTGTTTAAGACAAATTCTGTTTTTGATGCATAGTTTGCTTGTTTTGATGAAAATATCAATTTCTATTAGTGGATTAAGCCATGGAAAAGTTATATTACAATATCTACAATGCAAAAACAAAATATGAATTGGTTTTCAATAGTACTTAGAGTAGTGATTTGCTTTATTATATTAACGGATCTTACCGAACTTTTTGTTAAGTTTTGTGTGATTGAAGTTTTCAAGTTTTGGGAGAGATCACGATGGATGAAGGAATAAGGAGTGGCAAGAGCCTAAGCTTGGGGATGCCCGAGTCACCCCAAGGAAATATTCAAGGACTCCCAAGCAACCAAGCTTGGGGATGCCCCGGAAGGCATCCCCTCTTTCTTCTAACAATCATCGGTAATTTTACTTGGAGCTATATTTTTATTCATCACATGATATGCGTAAATCTTGGAGCGTCTTTTTCATTTAGTTTTCACTTTTATTTTATGCACCATGCTGGTATGAGATAGTCCTTGGTTGATTTATAGAATGCTCATTGCACTTCACTTATATTTTTTGAGTATGGCTTTATAGAATGCTTCATGTGCTTCACTTATATCATTTGAAGTTTGGATTACCTGTTTCTCTTCACATAGAAAACCGGCATTTGTAGAATGCTATTTTGCTTCACTTATATTTGTTAGAGCATGGGCATATCTTTTTTATAAAGAATTAAACTCTCTTGCTTCACTTATATCTATTTAGAGAGATGACAGGAATTGATCATTCACATGGTTAGTCATAAAATCCTACATAAAACTTGTAGATCACTGAATATGATATGTTTGATTCCTTGCAATAGTTTTGTGATATAAAGATGGTGATATTAGAGTCATGCTAGTGGGTAGTTGTGGATTGTAGAAATACTTGTGTTGAAGTTTCTGATTCCCGTAGCATGCACGTATGGTGAACCTTTGTGTAACGAAGTTGGAGCATGAGGTATTTATTGATTGTCTTCCTTATGAGTGGCAGTCGGGGACGAGCGATGGTGTTTTCCTACCAATCTATCCCCCTAGGAGCATGCGCGTAGTACTTTGTTTCGATGACTAATGGATTTTTGCAATAAGTATGTGAGTTCTTTATGACTGATGTTGAGTCCATGGATTATACGCACTCTCACCCTTCCATCATTGCTAGCCTCTTTGGTACCGTGCATTGCCCTTTCTCACCTCGAGAGTTGGTGCAAATTTCGCCGGTGCATCCAAACCCCGTGATACGATACGCTCTATAACACATAAGCCTTCTTATATCTTCCTCAAAACAGCCACAATACCTACCTATTATGGCATTTCCATAGCAATTCCTAGATATATTGCCATGCAACTTCCATCATCATCATATACATGACTTGAGCATTCATTGTCATATTGCTTTGCATGATCGTAAGATAGCTAGCATGATGTTTTCATGGCTCGTCCGTTTTTTGATGTCATTGCTATGCTAGATCATCGCACATCCCGGTACACCACCGGAGGCATTCATATAGAGTCATATCTTTGTTCTAGTATCGAGTTGTAATGTTGAGTTGTAAGTAAATAAAAGTTTGATGATCATCATTATTATAACATTGTCCCATGTGAGGTTCTCAAAATAAAAGTGGCCAAAGAAGCCCTCCCCCCCAAAAGAGAGAGGCCAAAGAAGCCTACAAAAAAAAGAAAAAAAGAAAAAATGAGAGAAAAGAGAGAAGGGACAATGTTACTATACTTTTACCACACTTGTGCTTCAGAGTAGCACCATGTTATTCATATAGAGAGTCTCTTGAGTTATCACTTTCATATACTAGTGGGAATTTTCATTATAGAACTTGGCTTGTATATTCCGATGATGGGCTTCCTCAAATGCCCGAGGTCTTCATGAGCAAGCAAGTTGGATGCACACCCACTTACTTTTCAGTTTGAGCTTTCATACACTTATAGCTCTTAGTGCATCCGTTGCATGGCAATCCCTACTCCTCGCATTAACATCAATTTATGGGCATCCCCATAGCCCATTGATTAGCCATGTCGATGTGAGACTTTCTTCCTGTTTGTCTTCTCCACACAACCGCCACCATCATATTCTATTCCACCTACAGTGCTATATCCATGGCTCACACTCATGTATTGCGTGAAAGTTGAAAAGGTTTGAGAACATCAAAAGTATGAAACAATTGCTTGGCTTGTCATCGGGCTTGTGCATGATTTGAATATTTTGTGTGGTGAAGATGGAGCATAGCCAGACCATATGATTTTGTAGGGATAACTTTCTTTGGCCATGTTATTTTGAAAAGACATGATTGCTTTATTAGTATGTTTGAAGTATTATTGTCTTAATGTCAAATGATAGACTATTGCTTTGAATCACTCGTGTCTTAATATTCATGCTATGATTAGATTACATGATCAAGATTATGCTAGGTAGCATTCCACATCAAAAATTATCTTTTTTATCATTTACCTACTCGAGGATGAGCAGGAATTAAGCTTGGGGATGTTGATATGTCTTCGTTGTATCTATAATTTTGATTGTCCATGCCAATATTCTACAACTTTCATATACTTTTGGCAACTTTCTATACTATTTTTGGGACTAACATATTGATCCAGCGCCCAGTGCCAGTTCCTGTTTATTGCATGTTTTTTTCGCAGTAAATCCATATCAAACGAAGTCCAAACAGGATAAAAACTGACGGAGATTTTTTTGGAATATATGTGATTTTTTGGAAGAGGAATCAATGCGAGACGATGCCCGAGGGGGCCACGAGGTAGGGGGGGCGCCCTGGGCCCTCGTGGCCACCCCGTAAGGTGCTTGGTGCCCTTCTTTCGCCGCAAGAAAGCTAATATCCGGATAAAAACCATGTCCAAAATTCAGCCCAATCGGAGTTACGGATCTTTGGGAATTTAAGAAACGGTGAAAGGGCAAAATCAGGAAACGCAGAAACAGAGAGAGACAAAGAGACATATCCAATCTCGGAGGGGCTTTCGCCGCTCCCATTCCATGGAGGCCATGGATCAGAGGGGAAACCCTTCTCCCATCTAGGGAGAAGGTCAAGGAAGAAGAAGAAGAAGAAGGGGGCCCTCTCCCCCTCTCTCCCGGTGGCATCAGAACGCCGCCGGGGCCATCATCATCGCCACAATCTACACCAAAAACTTCACCGCCCTCATCACCAACTCTTCCCCCCTCTATGCAGCGGTGTAACCCCTCTTTTACCCGCTGTAATCTCTACTTAAACATGGTGCTCAACACTATATATTATTTCCCAACGATGTATGGCTATCCTATGATGTTTGAGTAGATCCGTTTTGTCCTATGGGTTAATTGATGATCGTGATTGGTTTGAGTTGCATGTTTTATTATCGGTGCTGTCCTATGGTGCTCTCTATGTCGCGCAAGCATGAGGGATCCCCGCTGTAGGGTTTGCAATATGTTCATGATTTGCTTATGGTGGGTGCCATGAGTGATAGAAACACAGACCCGAGTAAGTAGGTTGTTTGCGTATGGGATTAAAGAGGACTTGATGCCTTATAATGCTATGGTTGGGTTTTACCTTAATGATCTTTAGTAGTTGCGGATGCTTGCTAGAGTTCCAATCATAAGTGCATATGATCCAAGAAGAGAAAGTATGTATCTTACGCCTCTCCCTCAAATAAAATTGCAATAGTGATTACCGGTCTAGTTATCGATTGCCTAGGGACAAATAACTTTCTTGTGTGACAAAAAGCTCTCTACTAAAACTAACTTAGTTGTGTCTTCATCTAAATAGCCCCTACTTGTTATTTACACACTCTTTATTATCTTGCAAATCTATCCAACAACACCTACAAAGTATTTCTAGTTTCATACTTGTTCTAGGTAAAGCAAATGTTAAGCGTGCGTAGAGTTGTATCGGTGGTCGATAGAACTTGAGGGAATATTTGTTCTACCTTTAGCTCCTCATTGGGTTCGACACTCTTACTTATCAAAAGAGGCTACAATTGATCCCCTATACTTGTGGGTTATCAGCCCCCTCTATAGTTTGTATCGTTGAAACACAGATAGAGGGCTCTTGAGTAGAGAATTTGGTAAGCTCTTTAGGGTTTGAGAAAAGTTTTGCTGTAAGCAGCTCCAGAAGGAGTGGAGGCATGGGAATTTTTTGGAATGATCAAATAAAGTTGGAGGTTACTGGTTACTTGGAATACCACATAGATGTAACTGTAAATGAACTAGTTGACTTCCCGATCAGAGCGACCTTTGTATACGAAGAGGCACAAGTCAGCGAATGCTACAAAACATGGGACATGCTCCGTGGCATTGCGGTTACAGGCAACCTCCCTTGGGTTGTAATGGGTGATTTCAACGAAGTACTCTATGCCCATGAGCACGATGGAGTGGGAAACTGTAGCCAGGCGCAGATGGATGCTTTCCGGGATGCTTTGGACACTTGTGGCTTGACGGATATAGGATACATAGGAAGGGACTGGACGTTCGAAAAGAAAGTGGCAGGAGGCACATACACCAGGGTCAGGTTGGATCGAAGTGTGGCTAATCCGGAGTGGTGCTTAGCGTTCCCAGGAGCTGTTACGAAGCACAAAGATGCCGCTAGTTCTGACCACGTACCAATCTTTCTCGGGCTGAAGGAGATGCATGCATGCATGCAGCCGGGGCCCATGAAGCTTTAAATATGAAATGTGCTAGGAATGTGACCCCAGGCTGCATGCGGTGGTGGTGGATGGTTGGGCGCTCAATCCGAGTGACTCTGTCACGGGGCTAAAGGACAAGCTACAAAATCTGGCGGGAGATCTCTCATGTTGGGATCGGGACCAGTTTGGGAATGTCAGGAGGCAGATTCGATTGTTGCAGGGACAACTACAGGAGTTGCGCGACGAGCAAGGTAGATCTGGTACATCTTTGGCAGAAATAAAAATCACCGACCACCTGGTAGAGTTATTTCATAGGGAGGAAATTCTTTGGCGTCAGAGGGCGCGTATTGAGTGGCTTATGCATGGTGATAAGAACACTTACTTTTTTCATCTACGTGCTAGCAGTCTGAGAAGGAAAAACCAGATAAAATCACTCCAGCGACAGGACGGGCAGATGACCGAAAATGTTGATGAGATGGAAGCAATGACTACATCCTTCTACAAAGAATTATATAGTTCTGAAGGAGTTCATGATATGGAGGAGGTTCTTTCAACAGTCCCAACAAAAGTCACAATGGAGATGAATGAAATGTTAAATGCCCCTTATAATGCAAAGGAAGTCAAGGACGCCTTGTTCCAGATGTTTCCTACAAAAGCGCCCGGGCCTGACGGTTTTCCTGCACATTTTTTTCAGCGCCACTGGGATGTGTGTGGGGAGGAAATCACCAAGGTGGTGGTAAAAATAGTTGAAGGGACTGAGTCAGCAGAAAGCATTAATGAAACCATTCTGGTTCTAATCCCTAAGGTAAATAAACCAACGCTCTTGTCCCAATTCCATCCAATTAGCTTGTGTAATGTCCTATACAAAATTGCATCCAAAGTAATCTCCAACTGTTTGAAGCTAGTACTGCCTGATATCATCTCTGGTGAACAGTCAGCCTTTGTCCCTAGGAGAATGATCACGAACAATATTATAACTGCTTATGAGTGCTTGCATTTTATGAAGAGGAATAAAGCTAAGAAACACCAGTCCTGTGCACTGAAGCTGGATATGATGAAAGCCTATGATAGGGTCGAATGGGAATACTTGAAGGCAATTATGCTCAAACTTGGCTTCACCGACAGATGGGTAAATGATACGTCTCCGCCGTATCTACTTTTCCAAGCACTTTTGCCCTTGTTTTGGACTCTAACTTGCATGATTTGAATGGAACTAACCCGGACTGATGATGTTTTTAGCAGAATTGCCATGGTGTTATTTATGTGCAGAAACAAAAGTTCTCGGAATGACCTGAAACTCCACGGAGCGTCTTTTTGGAAATAATAAAAAATACCGGCAAAAGATCAAGGCCAGGGGCCCACACCCTAGCCACGAGGGTGGGGGCGCGCCTGCCTCCCTGGGCGCGCCCCCTACCTCGTGGGCCCCCTGGAGCTCCTCCGACCTCGACTCTAACTCTATATATTCACTTTCAGGGAGAAAAAAATAAGGGAGAAGGATTCATCGTTTTTACGATACGGAGCCACCGCCAAGCCCTAAAACCTCTCGGGAGGGCTGATGCGGAGTCCGTTCGGGGCTCCGGAGAGGGGAATCTGTCGCCATCGTCATCATCAACCATCCTCCATCACCAATTTCATGATGCTCATCGCGTGCGTGAGTAATTCCATCGTAGGCTTGCTGGACGGTGATGGGTTGGATGAGATTTATCATGTAATCGAGTTAGTTTTGTTAGGGTTTGATCCCTAGTATCCACTATGTTCTGAGATTGATGTTGCTATGACTTTGCTATGCTTAATGCTTGTCACTAGGGCCCGAGTGCCATGATTTCAGATCTGAACCTATTATGTTTTCATCCATATATGAGTGTTCTTGAACCTATCTTGCAAGTCTATTGTCACATACTATGTGTTATGATCCGGCAACCCCGAAGTGACAATAATCGGGACCACTCCCGGCGATGACCGTAGTTTGAGGAGTTCATGTATTCACTATGTGCTAATGCTTTGTTCCGGTTCTCTATTAAAAGGAGGCCTTAATATCCCTTAGTTTCCAATAGGACCCCGCTGCCACGGGAGGGTAGGACAAAAGATGTCATGCAAGTTCTTTTCCATAAGCACGTATGACTATATACAAAATACATGCCTAAATTACATTGATGAATTGGAGCTAGTTCTGTGTCACCCTATGTTATGACTGTTACATGATGAACCGCATCCGGCATAATTATCCATCACTAATCCAGAGCCTACGAATTTTCCATATACTGGTTTACGCTTATTTACTTTCGCGCTGCTACTATTACAATCACTACAAAATACCAAAACATTACTTTTGCTGTCTTTACTTTTGTTGCCGTTACCACCACTATCATATTACTGTGCTACTAAACACTTTGCTGCAGATACTAAGTTTCCAGGTGTGGTTGAATTGACAACTCAGCTGCTAATACTTGAGAATATTCTTTGGCTCCCCTTGTGTCGAATCAATAAATTTGGGTTAAATACTCTACCCTCGAAAACTGTTGAGATCCCCTATACTTGTGGGTTATCAAGACCTTTTTCTGGCACCGGTGCCGGCGAGCATAGCTCTATTCTTTGAGTCACTTGGATTTCTATCTGCTGGACACTATGAAGAACTTGAAAGACGCTAAGACAACAATTTATCCCTCAACTACGAGGGGAGGTAAGGAACTGCCATCTAGCTCTGCACTTGATTCACCTTCTATTATGAGTAAGCTAGCGACACCTAAACCTGCTTCTGCTATTCATTCCGATATGTCGCATGTTATTGATGATGCCACTTCTACTATGCATGATACTTATGATGAAACTGCTTCTATGCCTGATACTACTGTGCCCCTTAGTGAATTTCTTGAAGAACAAATTGCTAGGGCTAGAGAAAGAGAAATTGATGAAACTGAATACGATGATGATAGTGATGATGAAAATATGCCTGTTATTCCTGAAGGTTATCTTTTTGATAAAGATTCTTCTTTAGCTATTTTAGCCTGCAAAGATAGATATGAGCTTAAAAGGTTATTGATTAAATGGAACAAAGAATCACTTAGAGATAAAATGACACCTGATCCTGCTTTTGCAACTTCACCTATATGTGTTCCTGATAAGGATTATGAATTCTCTGTTGATCCAGATATAATTACTTTGGTTGAATCTGATCCTTTTTATGGCTATGAATCTGAAACTGTTGTGGCACATCTTACTAAGTTAAATGATATAGCTGCCCTGTTCACTAATGATGAGAGATCGCGTTACTTCTATATACTCAAAATATTTCTGTTCTCATTAAAGGGTGATGCTAAGATATGGTTTAATTCTCTTGATCCTGGTTGTGTGCGTAGTCCCCAGGATATGATTTATTACTTCTCTGCTAAATATTTCCCTGCTCATAAGAAACAAGCTGCTTTGAGGGAAATATACAATTTCGTGCAAATTAAAGAAGAGAGTCTCCCACAAGCTTGGGGGAGGCTTCTCAAGTTACTTAATGCTTTGCCTGATCATCCTCTTAAGAAACCTGAAATACTTGATATCTTTTATAATGGACTAACCGATGCTTCCAAAGATTACCTGGATAGTTGTGCTGGTTCTCTTTTCAGGGAAAGAACACCAGATGAAGCTGAAATTCTATTGAATAATATGTTGACAAATGAAAATAATTGGGCACCTCCTGAGCGAGCTCCTAAGCCAGCTCCTGCTCCAATTACTGAGCCTATTCCTAAACCAACTCCGAAGAAGAGAGGTGTTCTATTTCTCAGTCCCGAAGATATGCAAGAGGCAAAGAAATCTATGAAAGAAAAAGGTATTAAAGCCGAAGATGTTAAGAATTTACCTCCTATTGAAGAAATACATGGTCTTAATCTACCGCCTGTCAAAGAAACATATGAACTTGATCACTTATTTACTGAAGAAATTCTTGATCCCGATATCCCGACACAGGTAGTAAAGGTAAATTCTCTCTATAGATTTGATGAAGGTGATATCCCTCACTATAAGTCTGCTAGGCAATGCTTTGATGAGTTTGATAATTTTATTGTCAAACATGAAAATTTCAATGCTTATTTGGTAGACAATTGAAATATGATTCCGATATAATTAAATACTTGGGTGATTATATGGCTAATATTAGAGGTGAACTTAAACTTGTTAGCAAACATGCTTCTATGGTTACCACTCAAGTAGAACAAGTACTTAAAGCTCAAAAATAATTGCTCCATGAAATGAATAATAAGAAAAATGATTACACTGTTAGAGTGGCTACTAGAACTGGTAGAATGACTCAGGAACCTTTGTATCCTGAAGGCCACCCTAAGAGAATCGAGCAAGATTCTCAGAGAAATAATATTGATGTCCCTAGTTCTTCTAAGAAGAAGAAAAAGAAAAATGATAGAACTGTGCAAACTTCTAGTGAACCCATTGCTGAACCACCTGATAATCGAAATGATATCTCTATGTCTGATGCTGAAACACAATCCGGTAATGAACATGAACCTAGTGAAAATATTAATGATGATGTTCATGATGATGCTGAACCTAGTAATGATAATGATGTAGAAATTGAACATGCTGTTGATCTTTATAACCCACAATCAAAGAATCAACGTTATGATAAAAGAGACTTTGTTGCTAGGAAACATGGTAAAGAAAGGGAACCCTGGGTTCAGAAACTCATGCCTTTTCCTCCGAAACCATCCAAGAAGAAGGATGATGAGGATTTTGAGCGCTTTGCTGAAATGATTAGGCCTATCTTTTTACGTATGCGATTGACTGATGTGCTCAAAACAAATCCTTATGCTAAATATACGAAAGATATCATTACTAATAAAAGAAAGATACCGGAAGCTGAAATTTCCACCATGCTTGCTAATTATACTTTTAAGGGTGGAATACCAAAGAAACTTGGAGACCCCAGAGTACCTACTATACCTTGCTCCATTAAAAGAAATTATATTAAAACTGCTTTATGTGATCTTGGAGCCGGTGTTAGTGTTATGCCTCTATCTTTATATCGTAGACTTGACTTGAATAAGTTGACACCTACTGAAATATCTTTGCAAATGGCTGACAAATCAACTGCTATACCTGTCGGTATTTGTGAGGACATGCCTGTTGTGGTTGCAAACGTTACTATTTTAACAGACTTTGTTATTCTTGATATTCCCGAGGATGATAGTATGTCTATTATTCTTGGAAGACCTTTTCTTAATACTGCATGGGCTGTTATTGATTGCAACAAAGGCAATGTCACTTTTCATGTTAATGGTAATGAGCATACGGTACACTTTCCGAGGAATCAACCTCAAGTTCATAGTATCAACTCCATTGGAAAAATTCCATCAATTATAATTGGAGGTTTTGAATTTCCTCTTCCTACGGTCAAAAAGAAATATGATATACTTATTATAGGGGATGTGCATATCCCCGTTGAGGTAACTTAGTGTTATTCGAAATTTCTCCGGTTTCATGATTATCGGAATGAG
Source organism: Triticum urartu (assembly GCF_003073215.2). Taxonomy (NCBI): domain Eukaryota; kingdom Viridiplantae; phylum Streptophyta; class Magnoliopsida; order Poales; family Poaceae; genus Triticum; species Triticum urartu. Next base: position 120,311,306 of record NC_053023.1, on the reverse strand, counting down.
TTTGTTAACAAGACCTGATCAACCATTCTTTTTGATGAGCATGAGATGGATGAAACTAGAAGCACAACCTTCTGTACCCTCTTTATATTTTCTGTTCTTAGTAGAAATAAAGTAAAAATAGTATTTTTCTGTCTGTTTCCTGTCTTATCCGTGCAATATAAAAATATCCCGAAAATAAAAGTCCTCAGAATGACATGCCAATTTAATATGATTTTTTCGGGAATATTTGAGGATTTACTGTGCAAAAATTACCGGGAGGGCTGCCACCTGGCCACGAGGGTGGTGGCGCGCCCCCCTCTAGGGCGCGCCCCCTGCCTCGTGGGCCCACGGTGGCCCTCCTCCACTTATCCCAGCACCCATCTTCTTCCTCTCTCACACAAACCCGAAAAACCAACTCAAGCACGAGTTCCAGCCACTTTTGCTGTGATTTTCGATCTCCTTGCTCAAAGCACCTCTCGCAAAACTGCTTGGGGAGATTGTTCCTTGGTATGTGACTCCTCCATTGGTCCAATTAGTTTTTGTTCTTTCTTTGCAAATTTGTGCTGCATAGGTGACCATGTTCTTGAGCTTGCATGTCAAATTTATATGGTTCCAAGTAGTTCTAATGCTTGATATAGGCTCTAGGCACTTGTAGGAGTAGTTGCTATCAGTTCTATTGAAGTTGGTTCACTTTTGTTTGAAGTTACTAAAAATTTCAGAATTTTTCAGAGAAAAACAATATGCTTAGGAAGATGTTCCAAGGTGGTTCCTCTAAGAAGCAAGGACCCAGGATTGCTATGCGCGATGCTGACGAGGATCCACCAAGAGACGCTCCGGTACGGCCTTGTGAGTGGCCGTCGGAAAATTTTATGGACCGTGCGGGAATTAAAGAAGAACTCAAAGCATATTTGCGCAATGCCGGTCTTGAGGAATTTGAGGCCAACAAATGCCCCCAGTATCATGATCTCACAAGTTCATTTGTGAGGAGGTTTGAGTATTCATCTTCGCGTAATTCTCCTTCAGTCATGTTTGATCTTTATGATAAATCTTATAGAATGGACTTAGAGGATTTCACTCTTGCATGCAAACTTCCATCATGGGGTAGTATTAGGGATCCCCCTAAATCTGAATTTAGAAACTTTCTTGCTGATATAACCGTGGGGGAATCTAGAGATATAACGCAAGATACCATAGGGAGCATTCACTTTCCTCCTATATATTATTTTGCTCTCTTCATCGGTAGATGCATAAATGCTAAGGATGAAGCATGTCACATGTGTGTCCCTGACCTTAGCATTCTTAGGAGTGCTGTGTTAGGAGACCAATCTTATCATCTGGGAGCCATTGTAGCTCGTAGGTTGCATCATAATAGACATAATGGAGATTTCTTTGGAGGAATTTATGCAACCTGCTTAGCTCATTTTCTTGAGATAGACATCCGTGAGGGTGATACGGAGTTGCCTACTGCATATTTAGATTATGACTCCATGGCTTCACATCATTTTGTTGAGTGACCCGAATCACCTCTTTTATACCGTTTAATTTTTAACAAACGACATGTTGTCCGTATTACTCTCCCTGCTCCTGCTCTTTTTGATTCACAGACAAAAGGAATATATACTATTACTAGAGAGGAGGCAGATGAGTACGAGAGGAGAGCGGAGGCAGCCCGACTCCACGCTGCAGCTCAGGAGGCGATAACTGCTGTATCGCAGTACGACCCCAGCTACACCTACGGGTATCCGCCAGGCTATCCCTGGCAATAGACCAACTTAGGCCAAAAGCCTAAGCTTGGGGGAGTACGTATTTCTCACCGACATTACATTTATGTTCACACACACTCATTGCTAGATGTCGGTGCTTATACTCTTTCATTGTAATATCCATGCTAGTTCATTTTCTTTTTCCTGCTTTCTTTTTGTGTGTTTATTAAACCTTAAGAAAACCAAAAAATAGTAGTAATTTACTTTCCTGCTGTAGTAGTAATTAAAAAGAAAACCCAAAAAAATATTTCCCGTTCTTCTTTTGCTTGTTGGGAGCTTTCCCGTGTAAATAGTTTTATTTTCTTTTCTTTTATTTGGGGGTCAGTAGGAGAAGACCATAATTAAATTGTTGTAGTGGCTCTTATATGCTTTAATGTTGATTTAACCCAGAGCCCATATTGCCTTGTCTTCTCCTATTTCTTGAATGCTCGCAGATTCCAGCTTAGTCCAATGCACATGCACTCTTATTATTATTCACACCGTTCGGTCGTGCAAGTGAAAGGCAATTATGATGATATATGATGGACTGACTGAGATGAGAAAAGCTGGTATGAACTCGACCTCTTTTGTTTTTGTAAATATGATGAGCCTGTCGTTCTTGATTCAGCTTATTATGAATAAACATGTTTGCAATGACAATTAGAGATCATAGTTGCTTGTGCCATGCTTGATTAGCTATGAGTTATAATGGTTTACCTTGTGTGCCAACATGCTATTGAGATGATCATGATGTGGTATGATGTGGTGGTATCCTCTTTTGAATGATTTAAGTGACTTGACTTGACACATGTTCACGTATGTAGTTGAAACAAAATCAACATAGCCTTCATGATATTTATGTTCATGGTGGATTATATCCTACTCATGCTTGCATCCAATGTTTATTAATTTTAATGCATGTACATGGATGTTGTCGCTCTCTAGTTGGTCGCTTCCCAGTCTTTTGCTAGCCTTCACCTGTACTAAGCAGGAATACTGCTTGTGCATCCAATCCCTTAAACCCCAAAGTTATTCCAGATGAGTCCACTATACCTTCCTATATGCGGTATCTACCTGCCGTTCCAAGTAAATTTGTATGTGCCAAACTCTAAACCTTCAAATAAATATTCTGTTTTGTATGCTCGAATAGCTCATGTATCAACCAAGGCTGTCCTTATCTTCCGTGTTAGGCGGGTTATTCTCAAGAGGAGTGGACTCCGCTCCTCACTCACGAGAAAATGGCTGGTCACCGGGATGCCCAGTCCCATGCTTTATGCAAACTAAATCAAAATTAATTGCAAACAAAACTCCCCTTGGGACCTGATGTATGTTGGATACACTCGTTGTTTCGAGCAAGTCATGGATTGATGCTTGTTGGTGGAGGGGGAGTATAAACTTTACCATTCTGTTTGGGAACCGCCTATAATTTGTTTAGCATGGAAGATATCGCCATCTCTTAGTTGTTACGTTGACAATGAAAGTATACCGCTCAAAATGCAATTTATCTCTATTTCAAAACCGAGCTTTGGCACCTCTACAAATCCCTGCTTCCCTCTGCGAAGGGCCTATCCATTTACTTTTATGTTGAGTCATCACCCTCTTATTAAAGAGCACTAGCTGGAGAGCACAGCTCTCATTTGCATTCATCACTATTAATCTATGTTGGGTATGACTATGATTGGATCTCTGTTACCATGAATTACAATGTCTAGTCAGTCCTTGATCTTTAAAGGTGCTCTGCATTTATGTTTTGCGGTCTCAGAAAGGGCTAGTGAGATACCATCTTGTTATATTATATTATGATTGTTTTGAGAAAGTGTTGTCATCCGAGATTTATTATTATGGCTTGCTAGTTGATTATGCTATTGATATGAGTAATTATGAGACCTGAGAATTATTGCAAATGTGGTTAATTATGATATATGCTGAAAACTTGAATGCTGGCTTGACATAATTACAACAACAAGAGCAAACAGAGTTTGTAAAAGTTTTTCTTTCTTTCTTTCAGTTTGTCAACTGAATTGCTTGAGGACAAGCAAGGGTTTAAGCTTGGGGGAGTTGATACGTCTCCGTCGTATCTACTTTTCCAAACACTTTTGCCCTTGTTTTGGACTCTAACTTGTATGATTTGAATGGAACTAACCTGGACTGACGCTGTTTTCAGCAGAATTACCTTGGTGTTGTTTTATGTGCAGAAAGCAAATATTCTCGGGAAGTCCTGAAACTCCACGGAATACCTTAGAAAAAATAATAAAAAATCCTCGCCAAAGATGAAGACCAGGGGGCCCACACCCTGTCCACGAGGGTGGGGGGCGCGCCCCCCTCCTGGGCGCGCGCCCCTACCTCGTGGGCCCCCTGGAAACCCTATGACGCCAATTCCAACTCTATATATTCGCTTCCGGAGAGAAAAAAAATCAGAGAGAAGAAATCATTGCGTTTTACGATACGGAGCTGCCGCCAAGCCCTAAAACCTCTCGGGAGGGCTGATCTGGAGTCTGTTCAGGGCTCCGGAGAGGGGGATTCGTCGCCGTTGTCATCATCAACCATCCTCCATCACCAATTTCATGATGCTCACCGCCGTGCGTGATTAATTCCATCGTAGGCTTGCTGGACGGTGATAGGTTGGATGAGATTTATCATGTAATTGAGTCAGTTTTGTTAGGGTTTGATCCCTAGTATCCACTATGTTCTGAGATTGATGTTGCTATGACTTTGCTATGCTTAATGCTTGTCACTAGGGCCTGAGTGCCATGATTTCAGATCTGAACCTATTATGTTTTCATGAATATATGTGAGTTCTTGATCCTATCTTGCAAGTCTATAGTCACCTACTATGTGTTATGATCCGGCAACCCCGAAGTGACAATAATCGGGACCACTCCCGGTGATGACCATAGTTTGAGGAGTTCATGTATTCACTATGTGCTAATGCTTTGTTCCGGTTCTCTATTAAAAGGAGGCCTTAATATCCCTTAGTTTCCAATAGGACCCCGCTGCCACGGGAGGGTAGGACAAAAGATGTCATGCAAGTTCTTTTCCATAAGCACGTATGACTATATACGGAATACATGCCTACATTACATTGATGAATTGGACCTAGTTCTGTGTCACCCTATGTTATGGCTGTTACATGATGAACCGCATCCGGCATAATTATCCATCACTAATCCGGAGCCTACGAGTTTTCCATATAATGGTTTACGCTTATTTACTTTCCCGCTGCTACTGTTACGATCACTACAAAATACCAAAAAACATTACTTTTGTTGTCTTTACTTTTGTTGCCGTTACCACCACTATCATATTACTGTGCTACTAAACACTTTGCTGCAGATACTAAGTTTCCAGGTGTGGTTGAATTGACAACTCAGCTGCTAATACTTGATAATATTCTTTGGCTCCCCTTGTGTCGAATCAATAAATTTGGGTTAAATACTCTACCCTCGAAAACTGTTGCGATCCCCTATACTTATGGGTTATCAGCCTCCTCGTTGATCCCCTAACGTGCACTCCAAGTTTTCTAGGCTTCTTCTGATCCAAAAATAAGTTCCGTGAAGTTTCAGGTCAATTGGACTCCGTTTGATTTTCCTTTTCTGCGATATTCTAAAACAAGGAAAAAACAGAAACTAACACTGGGCTCTGGGTTAATAGGTTAGTCCCAAAAATTATATAAAATAGCATATAAATGCATATAAAACATCCAAGGTTGATAATATAATAGCATGGAACAATCAAAAATTATAGATACTTTGGAGACGTATCAAGATTACAGCGGGTAAGAGAGGGATTACACCGCTGCATAGAGGGGGGAAGAGTTGGTGATGATGGCGGTGAAGTTGTTGGTGAAGATTGCGGTGATGATGATGGCCCCCGGTGGCACTCCGGCGCCACCGGAAGCGAGGGGGAGAGAGCCCCCTCCTTCTTCTTCTTCCTTGACCTCCTCCCTAGATGGGAGAAGGGTTTTCCCTCTGGTCCAAGGCCTCCATGGTGTGGGAGGGGCGAGAGCCCCTCCGAGATTGGATCTGTCTCTCTTTGTTTCTGCGTTCTCAGATTCTACCCTTTCATTGTTTCTTATATTCCCGGAGATACGTAACTCTGATTGGGCTGAAATTTTAACACGATCTCTATCCGGATATTAGCTTTCTTGCGGCGAAAGAAGGGCATCAACCGCCTTACAGGGTGGCCACGAGGGTCAGGGGCGGGCCCCCTACCTCGTGGGCCCCTCGAGCATCGTCTCGCGTTGATTTCACTTCCCAAAAATCACATATATTCCAAAAAAAATCTCTGTCTGTTTTTATCCCGTTTGGACTCCGTTTGATATGGATTTCCTGCAAAACAAAAAACATGCAACAAACAGGAACTGGCACTGGGCACTGGATCAATATGTTAGTCCCAAAAATAGTATAAAAAGTTGCCAAAAGTATATGGAAGTTGTAGAATATTGGCATGGAACAATAAAAAATTATAGATACGATGGAGACGTATCATGGGCCCACGGTGGCCCTCCTCCACCTATTGCTCCACCCACACACTCCTTCTTCCTCCCACAAACACCATTATCCAGCTCAAACCCGAGTCCAAGCTCATTTTGCTACCATTTTCGATCTCCTTGCTCAAAGCACCTCTCACAAAACTGATTGGGGGGATTGATCCTTGGTATGCGACTCCTCCATTGGTCCAATTAGTTTTTGTTCTAGTGCTTTATTCATTGTACATTTGTGCTGCCTAGGTGACCATGTTCTTGAGCTTGCATGTCAAATTTATATGGTTCCAAGTAGTTTTGATGCATGATATAGGCTCTAGGCACTTGTAGGAGTAGTTGCTATCAATTTTGTTGAGTTTGGTTTACTTTTATTTGAAGTTACTAAAAATTTCAGAAATTTTTCAGAGGAAGAAATATGTTTAGGAAAATGTACCAAGGTGGTCCTTCAAAGAAGCAAGGACCCAGGCTTGCAATGCGTGATGCTAATGATGAGCCACCGAGGGACGCTCCAGTGCGGCCTTGTGAATGGCCTTCAAAGGACTTCATGGATTGAGCGGGAATTAAGGAAGAATTTAACGCATATTTGTGTAACGCTGATCTTGTGAGCTTCGAGGAAGAAAAATGCCGTCAGTACCACTATCTCACTACACTACAAAAAAATACACTTCCGTGATGATACGTGTTTGTCACAGTAGGTCGCATTTTCTGTCATGCATGTACATCCATGACGATTTTATGACAGAATCAAGATAGTCATTCCTGTGCTGTCGTAGAAGTGTTCCATGACATTACCAAAATTATCATCACGGAAGTGTCCACTTCCATGACGATAAATCCCGCGTCACAGAAGTGCTTTCGTCAAGGGTGACCGACACGTGGCATCCACCGTAACGGAACGTCGTTAAGCTATCGGGTCGGGTTTTGGATCTGATAACCCGTTAACAGCCCCGACCAATGGGGATTTTCCACGTGTAAAATCATCATTGGCTGGAGGAAACACGTGTCGGCTCATCGTTGGGACAGATGTCATCCACTCATTGGACAGAAGGCGCCTATGATATGTCGACACGTGGCACGACCCAACAGAGGCCCATTCCTGTGAAAAGGCCGGCCCGTTTGACTTGGTCAAAAGGTGGCGGGCCGGCCCATGTAAAGCCTGTTAACGGCATGTTCGCATATAGCCCATTTACAGCCCGCTAACCCAAGGCCCGTTACGCCCTATCCGAATTAGGCCCAATAGCGTCATCTGGGCCACCCAATATGATTCCAGCCCGTTTTCACTTCTGGCCCATGTATGGCCCATGACGTCTTTCGGCCCATATGAGGCCCTATGTAACTCTTGGCCTATTAACGGCCCGTGGTGAAACTGGCCCGTAATGAACAGTGTATCACTTTACACCCATTAACGGCCCGTGGTGAAACTGGCCCGTAATGAACAGTGTATCACTTTATACCCATTAACGGCCTGTTATTCCGTTGGGCCGTTTCTAGCCCATGTTATCTTTCGGCCTTCTCAGAGCCCATTTATTCTTGGGCTCATTTCCAGCATTCGTTTACTTACGGCCCGTTACTGTCATTTTCTGCTTGTGGGCCAAATCTAGCCTGTGGTTACAGTCGGCCTGTTTGTGGTCCGTTAATACATTGGGCCGTTTTCATAGCGTCATCACATACGGCATATTAAAGATGGCCCGTTATGGTCGGCCCATGAATGGACGATTCCAACTCTAGCCCGTTTACGGCCATAATGCGGTCTGTTTGGCCCATGTTGGGCCAATCGATCATACGGCCCATATAAGGCCCATTGATGATACAGCCTGCAGAAGGCCCATTGTTTCTATGGTCCGTAGAAGGCCCATTGTTTCTATGGCCCGTAGAACGCCCACTGTTTCTACGGCCAGTAGGAGGCCCAGTGTCGCTACAGTAAATATTAGCCCATGGTTATTGTGGCCTAGTTAAAAAAATAGGTTATTGCAGCCACTAGCTAACCCCAGAAAAAGAACTGCAATGACTACAAGCAAACAAATACACAAGACAACAAGGAAATAAATAAGCAAGCAACTAACACTAGGCTATCACGGCTATTACACATATTACATCCACTGGGCATCAAAGTTCGCCACCAGTGCAAATATAGGGAACAAAGCAGCATATCATATACACTGGTTGTCAAAGTTGGCGACCAACGAAAATAAACGCCGCAGCAAAACAAATCCAGAACTGAAACCACTTCAGAAGATCTCAAGAAACAATATCCTGGGTACCCATAATGCTAGCAAGATGCTTAGCAAGCTTTTTAACTTTCTTTTGTTTGGCGCTTAAATCCTCCGGCGCTTGTTGTTGCACCAGAAAATATGCATCTGAATTCTGCAGGGACTTCCTCAATCCTTCAGCTTCCTGTCGCAGCACATCTGATTGATGTCTTTCAACTTGAAGTTGAGACTCAAGAAGACGAACTGATTCAAGCAGCGAGTTCGAAGAGCTTGTGCCAGCAGTAGTGGCCAGTAACTCGAACACTACATCAAGACATGACTTTTGGGTTCCCTCACTGTCGTCAAGATAGTTTTTATCAGCTTTCTTGGAGACCAACAGGGATGTCTCACTATCTTGAACCTTATCTGCATTACTTCCTTTACCATTGGATAACGCGGTACTGTTCTCCAATATTTTGTCCGCATTCTAAAAGATAAACAAGCAGACACATCACATGTTTACCATGTTGTATATGGAACTCATTTTGGTAAATGAGTTCAGTAGTAAAGTGGACAGGATAACAGCATGAAACAAACATACATCTATGTACCATGGTCACTTTATGGTCTATATCATTCTAGTTTTTGTTGCCAAATCAAGATAGAGACACAGTTCAAATAATATTTGTTCAAGACAAAGCAGAATAGACAGAATATAAGTGTGGGTAACTATAGAGCAATAACAACACTTGTAATGTGCATGACATGAGAACATAACTGTTTATTCAATTAAAACTGAAATCAACATAGAGCAGGTTACAACAGCAAACCAGTTAAAGAAACAGGTTTAAAACATACCTGTTGCGCCATTGGAGTTTCAATTCCATCCTTCAAATTTGAAAATAGTTGGTATGAGTAAATACAGTAATGCAAGAGCAAAGGAGTATGAACCATAGCTATAGAACCTGACCTGAGAACAAATCTTCTTCTCCTTTAAGCATTGAGTTGGGATTCGTAGTGGTGGTCCCCGTGATTTGGGCACTGCAGTTCCCTTACTAACCGGTCGTGTTTGGGTACTCTGTGGTGGAGATGGTGCTGTGTCAACTGGAACTGGGTTACTACCTGCCGGGGTTGGGGTTAGAAGGGTGTAGCTGGTTCTCTGTCCAACTGGGTAGGGGTACAATCTGCGAGAGTCTGGGTTATGTGTGGTGGATCTAGTCCTTGGGCAAGTACAACCGTGGTTCTATCTGCAACTAGTAGAACTATCTTTTCTGAAGACCGTGTTGTTACTCCCTTAGATACTGCCATCATGCTCTCCAATTCAAATGGCTGATAAACAAGAAAAGTAATTGAAAGTATAGACATTGTATGATAGACAAGTGCAATGGATAGTGGGGAATAAAAGAGGGCATGAAATAATTCATATTTATGTTGTCTAACCAAACAGGATGGCATGCCACAATTTCACATATATGATGGCTAACTAAACAGGATAGCATGACACAATTTCACATTATGATGGCTAACTAAAAAAGATGGAAAGACATAGTTCAAAATATGAGACTATGTAAACAGGATGACATGACATAACCATATAATGTGTTTATTAAATAGGTTGGCATGCCATAATTCACATACATTCACGGATAGAATGCCATAATTCAAAATATGATGACTGTAAACAGGATGAGATGATATAACTATATGATGTCTTTATTAAATAGGTTGCCATGCCATAATTCAGATAGATAATGTGTATGTACTATGTAAACATGATGGCATGATATAATTCAAATATATGATTTATATAGTAAGCAAGTAAGCAGATGGCAATCCATATATGATGTAAAAACTAAGCAATGCAAGACAACATGCATGACATGGGTAATATAACCCTGCCAAGTTTGAGCATAGACCTCAGGGGGGAAATAGGACTGATCATCAGTCTCTGAATCCTCCTCTGAGGAGCTCTCTGTAACCAGCAAGATGTCCACTTCAGCAGGTAGCATTGTCTGCTCTGAATACCTTGTTTTCACTCCAGATACTTCCATCACCACTTCAAATGGCTGATGCACAGGAAGAGTGGTTGAGTATACAAACGTTGTCGACAAATGGAACACGTAATACAAAAAAATGATAGCATGATATAATTCACATACATGATGATTGACTAAACAGCATATCATTGCATAATTCACATATATAATGCCTTTGCAACAAGATAGCATTGTATAATTCACATATATAATGTCTTGCAACAAGATGGCAATGCATAATTCACATATATGGTAATTAGACACTGAACAGGTGGCATTCACACAAAGCATGTCTAAACTAATCAAATGACATAGCAATGCGAGACACCATACGCACGATATGAGCAACATAACCCTGCCAAGTTAGAGCATACACCTCGGGGGGGGGGGGATAGGACTAGTCATCTGTCTCTGAATCCTGCTCTGAGGAGCTATCCGTAACCAGTGAGATATGCGCTTCGTCAGATAGCATAGTCTGCTCTGAAGACCTTGTTTTCACTCCAGAATTTGCCATCACCGTGTCAAATGGCTAATGCACATGAAGAGCTGTTGAATGTACTAACATTGTTGACAAATGTAATATGTAACGAAAAAAGGATGGCCTGATATAATTTACATATAAGATGACTGGCTAAGCAGGATGGCATTACAAAATTCACATATATGATGCCTGGCTAAACAAGATGGTGTTGCGTAATTCACATAAATGATGAATAAACTAAACAGATGGCATTCACACAAAGGATGTCTAAACTAAGCAGATGACATATTTGATGTATAAAGTAAGCAATGCAAGACACCATATGCATGATATAACCAACATCAGCATGCCAAGTTAGAGAGAACACCTCAGGGGGTAAAGAGGAGTTGTCTTCTCCTTCTGAATCCCCCTCAGAACAGATATCTTCCTCTCGATTACAATCCGAAATGCGTGGAGGGGGGATGCCTTTACGCCTACCATGGAGCGATGTCTGCATGAAATTTTATGCCACGCAAGGCTCGTCTCTTTTGCTCTACATGTTCAGTTCCATTGTTTACAATAACTGTCATGCATAGGAATAAAACATGGTGAGATTATGTAAGGAGTGCATGCAGAAATCCAGAGTGATGGTAGCAACCCGTGGATTGACCCAAAACCAATAATAGCAGGCAGATAATGGCTTCAGTTAAAAAATACAGATAATGGCTTCTTTACTGTTTGTTTCCCACCCAACATGAAACTCATAGTAGACACCGGAGATTAACCAGATAGTAGATAGATACTATTGATAGCAGCCCTGATATGTACTCCACAACCATTTAAAAACTCAAGTTTGACCATTAGTTTGGAGCTGACTCAGAGTCTAATCGGTGAACAAGATGATAAAGTAGCATGTAATATTAAGCGATGCATAAGGTAAGCAGACACGAAAGAGTGCGATCTCTCTTGCAGACCCGTGTAGTCCTCGAGGTCATCTGCTCGGTTGATGATGATAATGTAGTTTTCATGGCTGCCAGCGGCGGGGAAGAAGATCTGAGGCGGTGAAAGACAGTCTGGAGGCCGGATCCCTGCTATGCTGGACCCTTCTGTCGTTGGAGCAGCTGAGCTAGGGTGGACGACTGCGCAGTAGGAGCGAGACAAACCACGCAAGGTTTTCTTTGACAACTATCTGTAAGAGAAGTAATTCTGTAAGGGCTCGTTTGAATGGGAGGATTCCAACAATGTAGGGATAGGAAATAGACAGGAATAGGATAGGAATGCATGTGCAAAATAGAGAATTTAAAAACACAGGATTTCTGCCAATCTGGGTGTTTGATTCACAACAATTGGAAGATCACAGGATGCAAAGAAGCATGGTGAGATTAAGTCAAACCACAAGAAAATGTACGGTTATAATGCTATTATGCTACTATCTCTTAGTCTTGTGCTTCATGAATAGGAATTTGAAAAGGAGGACAAGTGAAAATTAAAATTCCTACATTTTTTCTTTCAAGGAGACACTAAAGGAACAAATCCGTGTGCTCAGTGGACAATATATATAACATGTAGAGTAAAAAAGAGATGCAACAAGTGTACAACCTCTTTGGCGAAGCCATGCACTACAAAAAAAGACACATCCGTGACATTTTGGGCCGAATGAATTTTTTTTCTGTCATACATATGGCACTTCTATGACGATAATTGTGACAAAACCCGGTATCATCATAGATGTGGTGGGCTCCTACTTCTATGACAAAAAATCATGACAGAAAATGGGCTTTTCGTCCTGGGCGGGCCGGAGACGCAGCTGCATGACATTCTTTGGGCCGTCCATGACAGAAAAAACCATGGTAGAAGCGAGGGCAAGGAAAATTTCAGGGAGTTCCCGGTTACGGTGGGAGGTCGGGGGCCGAGCGATGTGTGTTTCTCTCGTACACGTACGCGCGTGTGTGCGAGGCGTTGGCTCTAACTGAACCCGAGCGAGGCGTTGGGCTCTAACTGAACCCGAGCAATTGCACTGCAGGCTACGCGTTACTGAACCCGAGCGATCGATCGATGGCTGTTAACTGAACCCGATTGAGCGATTCCTTCGCTACTGCTGCTAACTGAAGCCGATCGATGCTGCCCCTGGGATGAACAGTGAGCGTTGCGGGGGGTTTGGATGAACAGTGAGCGGTGGCGTTGCCTCTGGATGAACAGGACCCCGTGGTGTGGTGGAGGGCTGGATGAACAGTAGACGGTGGAGGGGTGCCCGTGGAGGGGTGGTTGAACATGAACCCGTGGTGTGGAGGGCTGGACGAACAGTAGACGGTGGAGGGGTGGTTGAAGAGTAGCCGGTGGAGTAGCGCACGGTGGAGGCTGGATGAACAGGAGCCCGTGGAGGCTGGAGGAGGTCGACGGTAGCCCGTGGAGGCTGGAGGAGGTCGACGGTGGAGATGAACAGTATCCCGTGGAGTCCCGTTTTGCGGTACGCCACACCCCTGCCGATGCGTTTTGTGGTACACCACACCCCTCCCGATCAATAGGACCCCCGTTCGACCGTAGGAGGTCTGTTTCCTCCATTTTGCGGTACACCACACCCCTCCCGATCAACATGACCCCCGTTTCAACCGTAGGAGGTCCGTTTCCTCCGTTCTGCGGTACGCCAGGCCTCGTTTCCATCGCCTGTTCCATCCAAGCCCTCCCGATGAACACGACCACGCATTCCGTTCCGACCCAGCCGGTTGGCTCCCACGCGTTCCGTTGCCTCCCGATGAACACGACGCATTCTGTTGCCTCCCCATGAACACGACGCATTCCGTTGCCTCCCCATGAACACGACGCATTCCGTTGCCTCCCCATGAACACGACGCATTCCGTTGCCTCCCCATGAACACGACGCATTCCGTTGCCTCCCCATGAACACGACGCATTCCGTTGCCTCCCCATGAACACGACGCATTCCGTTGCCTCCCCATGAACACGACGACAACGCTGTTTCTCCGTTCCGACCCAGCCATGTACACGAGCCCTGGCCGTACGTATGTGCGAGTAGGCGTTCGAGACCCTGCCCGTATGTACGTACGTGGCCGTATTTTCTTTCTTGCACCCTGGCCGCTGTACGTACGTGTACATGCTACGTGCGTGGCTCTACTATGACACGTACGCGCCTCTACAACGACACGTGCGCGCCTCTACATCGACCAGTATATATGTACGTACACGTTCGCGACCAGAATGACAACACTACGTACGCTTCGACCAGGTGGGATCCGACTGTCAGGCACTTCCTTGCGTGGAAGATGTAGCTGGTGGGTCCCAGCAGTCAGGGGGGTGAATCGTTTTGTTTTTTGCCCGGACGCACTTCCTTGCGTGCGAAGGTGTAGCTGGTGGGTCCCAGCAGTCAGGGGGGAAACGTTTTTTCGCGAAATACGGTGGCCCGTCCGGTGGGTCCCCGCTGTCAGGTGGAGGAATAATTACTTTGCACATAATAAGGAGGCACTTCCTTGCTGCGGCCGTGGACCCAGCTGTCAGCCTCTCCACGTACAGTCCACGTCCGATGGAAGCCGTTCCTTGACCACGTTGACCATGCCGTGCCGAGAGCACCAGGACGGTGGACGACGACGAGGCCTAGGAAGGGACGACGCGGAGCCAGGGAACACGCGGCAGTGGATGCCCACGCATAGAGGAGTACGAGGGTTCACTGGTTCGCTGCGGTGTGAGGTTGCCGTCGCCGCAGAATAACAGGGGGTGTGGGTGAGTAGAGGGATGGCCTGGCCAGCGGTGGGAGTAGTAGGGGGCGGTGAGGCCTCCGCCGCATTGGCCACGGGAGGCAGGAGCACGAGGCACGACCGATGCTGGTTTGGGCGGCTGGAGCAAGAAGACCAAAGGTTGAAGAAGCACTACGGCCGTTGGATGGACATCGTACGGTCACTGAAGCTAAAGTCGTGCATATATTGACTAAGTTGACAAAGCCCTCCGTCCCCGTCAACTTAGTAGGCCCACAAGTCAGCCTGCCACTATACTGGGTCCCAGCTAACAGGGGGGTATTCATTTTTTTGTGCGTAATAAGGAGGCACTTCCTTGCGTGTGAAGATATAGCTGGTGGGTCCGAGCTGTCAGCGGCGGTAACATTTTTTCTGCGTAATACAGAGGCCCTTTCGGTGGGTACCTGATGTCAGGTGGAGGAATCATTATTTTGCGCGTAATAAGGAGGCATTTCCTTGCGTGCGGCCATGGACCCAGCTGTCGGCCTCTCCACGTACAGTCCACTTCAGATGCATGTCGGTCGTTGACCACGTTGACCAGGCCGCGCCGAGAGCACCAGGGCGGTGGACGACGGCGAGGCCTAGGAAGGGAACGACACGGAGGCAGGGAAGACTCGACAGTTGTTTCCCACGCGGAGGGGAGTATGACTGTACGAGGGTTTACTGGTTCGTCTACCGTCGCCGGAGAATAACAGCAGGTGTGGGTGAGTAGAGGGATGGCTAGGCCAGCGATGGGAGTGCGGTGGGGCGGTGAGGCCTACGCGGCAGCATAGCCGGCCGCGGGAAGGAGGGAGCAGGCAGTCCCCCAACGCTTGTTTGAGCGGCTGGAGCAGGAAGAGCAGAGATTGAAGAAGCACGACAGCCGTTCGATGGACATCCAACAGTCACTGCTTGTGTGTCAACCTTTTTTTTAGGAAAGCCTCAAATCTGTGGAAAATAGCATACATCCCATTTGCTAATTCTTAAGGTTTTTTTGGATCCCATATTCTTTTTGTTAGCATTACAGCCCATATTGTGGCCACGGTTAAAAAATTATACGAAATTTTGCATATTTCGGTGCGGTCCGAACTGTTTTTAATCCCGAAATTTCGACTCACATTCAAACTGATTTTAAAAATAAATGTATATCAATATAAAATCCAACAAATTCTCCACGCATAAAAATTAATGTAATTTAAAATCTTGAAATGAAAAAAAGATATTTGAAACTAATTGCCGGTTTGATGTGTTTTAAAAATGTACATCCCATTTCTCATTACCGATGGGCCACTTTCTCGGTCAGCCGAATGAAAGCTCTCCTCGTCTTGAAAGATTTGCAGCCCAACAGGCCTGACAAAGCGACTTACTTGGCAAATCACAAAAAAACTGGGCTGTGGCCGTGGACCCAACTATCAGCCTCTCCACGTACAGTACTCTTCCGATAGAAGTCATTCCTTGACCACGTTGACCATGCCGCACGGAGAGCACCACGGCGGTGGACGACGGCGAGGCCTAGGAAGGGGACTACATGGAGCCGAGGAAGACGCGGCAGTGGAAGCCCATGCGGAGAGGAGTACGAGGGTTCACTGGTTCGGCTGCGGTGTGAGGCTGCCGTCGCCGCAGGGTCTGGCCAACGGTGGGAATAGTAGGGGGCGGTGAGGCCTCCATGGTAGCACAGTCAGCCACGGGAGGCAGGAGCATGCGGCACGACCGGCGCTGGTTTGGGTGGCTGGAGCAAGAAGACCAGGGGTTGAAGAAGCACTACGGCCATTGGATGGACATCGTACGGTCACTTGAGCTAGAATCGTTCATATTGACTAAGTTGACAAAGCCCTCCGTCCCCGTCAACTTAGTAGGCCCACAAGTTAGCCTCCCACAATGGTGGGTCCTAGCTAGCAGGGGGTATTCATTTTTTTGTGCGTAATAAGGAGGCACTTCCTTGCTTGCGAAGATATAGCTGGTGGGTCCGACATGTTAGCGGGGGGAACATTTTTTCGTGAAATACAGAGGCCCATCCGGTGGGTCCCAGCTGCCAGGTGGAGGAATCATTATTTTGCCCGTACAGTCCACGGCCGATGGATGTCGTTCGTTGACCATGTTGACCAGGCCACGCCGAGAGCACCATGGCGGTGGACGACGGCGAGGCCTAGTAAGGGAACAACATGGAGCTGGGGAAGACTCGGCAATGGTTGCCCACGCGGTGGGGAGTACGAGGGTTTACTGGTCCGGCTGCCGTCGCCGGAAAATAACAGGAGGTGTGGGTGAGTAGAGGAATGGCCTGACCAGCAATGAAGTAGGGTGGGGCGGTGCGGCCTGTGCGGCAGCACAGCCAGCCACGGGAGGCGGGAGCAGGCAGTCCCACCGGAGCTGGTTTGGGCGGCTGGAGCAAGAAGATCAGATATTGAAGAAGCGGCACGACCGTTGGATTAACATCGAACGGTCACTGCTGCTAGAATTGTTTGTGGACTAAGTTGACAAAGCCAAAGTACACGTCAACCTAGTAGACCCACAAGTCAGCCTCCAAATCTGTCCCAAACAGCATACAACCCGAAATTTCTAGCTAGATTCAAATTAATTTTGAATCTAAATACACCTTAATTTAAATTCAATGAAATTTTACCCGCACAAAAACAGTGAAATTTAAAATATCAAAATCCGAAAGAAAACGGTATTTTGGAACTAATTGCCTATTTGCTGTATTTTATCATTTTACAGCCCATTTATTATTACTTATAGCCCATTTCTTATTACTTATAGCCCATTTTCTGGGCAAAATGCATCCCTCCTCGTCTTGAAAGATTTCCGGCCCAGCAGGGCGTAGAAAAGCAAGTAGGCCTACTTTGGTTATTCTGCCAAAAAAAGCTAGCTAGCCATTTTCAGAAAGGAAAAAAACAAACTGGGCTGGTCATGTGCTAAACATATGAAATAAAAGCCTGGGCTAGATGGGCCACGGGTCCCACACAACCCAGTTGATACCCTTCTCCGCCCCGAAAAAACAAAATTACCGCGCGCACTGCTGGGTCCCTACTATCATCCTCACCATGTACAGTCATCTCCTTATTCCTCTCGGTTGTTGACCATGTTGACAACATCGGAGGGCGGCGCCGCGGCGAGCGAACCAAGGTGGAGGACGATGGTGAGGCCTCGGATGGGAACGAACAGGAGCCGGGGAAGATCACAGCTAGCCGTGGGAGGCGGGAGCAGGCGGTCCCGCTGGCGCTGGTTTGGCTTTGGCGGCTCGAGGAAGAAGAGACTGAAGAAACGCGATAGACGTTAAATTTCAATCCAACGGTCAAGGTTGGCACAATCGTTTGTTGACTAAGTGAACACCAAGTAGCATACTTTTTTATATATAGAAAGAAAATCAAAGACTTGGGAAGGCGTACAGAACAAGCTAGTGTACCAGTAAAGAGATGTTGCCGAGTTTTAGAAAAAAGAAAGACGTGCTCCTCTAGCTGGTTCGAATCCAAAACTAGACTATGACTAGTGGTGCTATGCTACTCGGCAAGTAATGAAACTGACACATCCAACATTCGCTTCTCCTCTTCTCTACTTACTCTGCCTAGCATCAGAAGCTCTGGCCGCAGCAACCATGTCCATTGGCTGCTCGTCCACCTGCTCTTCAGCAGGCAACAACTAGATATGCGCCAAGTCGCCACCCATACCATCGCCTATGGGTCTCATCACACCCTCGCTGGCACGCGCACCACAGCCGATTGCTCATCGCAACCCGCTGCCGTTGGTGTGGTGCCACTGCTGCAAATCACGCAGAGTCATCCGTGGCGTCTCAACCACAATCCGCAACCCTGGCTGAGTCTTCTACAAATGCCCAAATCATGGGGTAATAATATGTTTAAGTGTTGTTCTGCTGCTTTCAGTTGCTGATTTTTTAATAGTTTGGTTGATGATCTTCCAATTTGATTCATGCAGAAAAGGGAAGATTCGTGTGATTTGTATTTCTGGGAAGTTGCTGATGTGGGGGAATGCAACTACGCTGATTATTTGGTTAGCCGAGGAATCCCAATACCAGTAGGTTAGGGTGTTGGACAAGTAACTGAAGGAACGACAGAAGAGGAAGATGCAGAGCAGAAGGTTAAAGATGTAGTTCCTCTGATCATGGCCAAGCAACAGCTGCTGAACGGCCTTGGAAGCAATGAGGAGATGAAAGAGCTTGTGAAGATAATGGGCAAAATCGATGTGCTCTGTAGGATGATTGTCTCTTTATTTGCAGTGTATGTAGCACTCGTGATGTATTCAGTGGCTACGACATAAGCACTTTGCTGAAACTAGTAATGAATGAAACCTGTGTAGCAGGTTGGGCGTAGTGTTGTGAACATCTAATGATTTCTATTAACAAAAATCAGGGGGTATCCCCTTTTGCTCATATAAATAAATAAATAGCAGAGGCCCTATCAGGTCAGCTTTGTTCTCATTCGAAGACGTCGAGCAAATTGCAGTCCAACAGCAAACTATGTCATCAAATTCAAGTTTCACAGCCAAATATGAGTACAACTAAACAACAATGTTATCATGTTTTAGTTGTCATACAATCACCAAACACAAATCAGCATACATAACAAGTGATTTCTCACAGCAAAATACTAAACAACATGTTCATCAGGTTTCAGTTGTCATAGAAAACACAATTTCACATAGTAGATAAAAAAACGTCTTCTGACAGGCAAATACGACAAAAGCAATGTAATCATCAACCACATCAGTAGCTTCAACATCTTCGCCATGTGTATCAGTTTGAATCGTAATTCCCCACGGTGTCATCTTCTTCTTCGTCCTCAACGTCCTCGAACGTTGGCTTCTTCTTGATCAACTCTTGTATGTCCACAGAATGACATGCAATCTTTTCGTCGGCGTCATTGACGTGATGGTTCTCAAAGATATTAGGAACATCTGTGTTATCTTGTACATCAGGAGCAGTGTAAGCATCATCTTGTTGTGCAACTTCATTAAACGAATTCCTCTGGTCAAACCTTTGCAATACTCTCCAGTCATCGCTACGTGCAAATGTGTCTTCCAAGAAAAATATCTGTGTTGCTTGATTTGCCAAAATAAAAGGCTTGTTGGTCTGGTACGCCGCCTTGACATTGATGGATTTGAAATAATCATCAGCTCTGGGTTTTGCGATCTTGGAAAACAGGTTATACCAACGACAACACAACAGAACCACACACCGATGATCCTCGAAACTAGAGATATACTGCAACTGAACAATGTCTATTATGTTAGCATACATTCCAGTTGTCTCTTTTTCATACGTATCCGTGCTCATGATGGCACTATTTTGTGTCTTCCTGCCTTCGTCTCGGGCAAGGGTGTTGTAGCGCACATCTCCAACAACGCAAGATTCATAATGTCTTACCCGAGTATCAGGACCCATTGCTAGTGAGTAAAGGGCATCATCAACTGCCTGCCCATCCTCCCGCATCTTCTTAACCTATGGTTAGAAAATAGACAAGCTGATCATCTTATGTACTCAATATATTAAAAAAACTGATAGTGCACTTCAAAAGCTTACATGGTTCTTGAACCATTTCGCAATCCTGCCATAACCAGTTTGTCAATGTTTCTTGGATTTTGCGGCAGTAACTCCTCTTTGTAGATGCTGCACAACATAGTGATCGCGTCAAACATCTAAATATATAAGAATGTGCTGCAAGTTTAGTAGATTATGATGTATAAGCTGCAGTACTGCACTTACTTGATATAAGGTAGTATCTCAGGACAGTTATTCAACACATACCAAACCATTTTGTCCAAATCTTTAGGTTTGTCCTCTTGTCGACTCTTCCCTGTAACTCGAACAGAATAATCGAAAACATTGAGCCCGGGATTGTCTTCACCCACCTCTTTGCTAAGCTGATCAGCTGTTTCAATGTATTTTGAGCAGAATGTCAACGCTTCTGTAGCAATGTAGGCCTCTGCAATGGAACCCTCAGGTCTAGCTCTGTTCCTAACATAGCCCTTGAAAGTGCCTAGCCGCCTTTCAATAGGGTACATCCAGCCATACTGTACTGGACCTCTAAGTAGTGCCTCATCAGGTAGATGAATAGCCAAATGCACCATCACATCAAAGAAGGCTGGAGGATATATCTTCTCAAGGTCGCATAGGATAGTTGGTATCTTGTCTCTAACACACTCCAAAGCATCTATCCTGATATTCCTACTGCAGAGTTCCCTGAAGAATTGTCCCAACTCTGCAACTGCTCTGTATAAGTCAGGGCGGCCCAATCCTCTAAGGATAACAGGTAAAACCCTTTGAAGTAGGACGTGGCAGTCATGAGTTTTCAACCCTTGTACCTTGTTTCCATCTGCACTGACTCTCCTTTCAGGGTTGGAAGCAAATCCATGTGGGAATCTCACACGTGACAGGATCTCGCAGAACTCTTTTCTTTTTACCTTGTCCAAGACGTACACAGCTGGTGCCATATCCCGTGCTTTACCTTCATCTTGCACCTGCAAATCCTTTCTGATACCCAGGTGTGTCAAATCAATCCTAGATTTTAAGGTATCTTTCGTCTTGCCTTCAATATTAAGAAGTGTGCCGATAGTGTTTTCACATATATTTTTCTCGATGTGCATCACATCAAGATTATGCCGCAGATCCAAATATTTCCAATACTCCAAGTCCCACAAAGTGGACCTGCGGGTAAACAATAATCTCTCTTCTACCCTGCCACACTTCCTTTTCCCGCTACCATTACCAGGATGGTTTCCTGGTGTAATATGCCTGACCTTCTCTAATTCCACTTGCAACTCATCGGCGATGAGCCTCTTTGGCGCATCACGGGTTTCATGCTTTGCATTGAACATATGTCTTCGGTATTTTCTAGAATGCGGCTCGTCCTTGGCAAGGAAACAACGGTGTCCAATGTAACAGATCTTGCTAAGTATTGCGTATGACAGCGGATTCCTGTCACAGCGAACACATGCATTGTAACCATGTGTTGTTCGCCCTGACATAGTGCCCAAAGCCGGATAATCATGGATGCACCAAATTATAACAGCATGCAAAAAGAAATCAGCTGGTGGGCTGCTATATAGGTCTCGAGTGAGAACATCCTTCCATAGCTGTTGAAGTTCCTCCACAAGAGGCTCCATGAACAAATCAAAATCCTTTCCAGGACTTTTTGGACCTGGGATGAGCAAGGCCATCATGTAGTTTGATTCTTTGGTGCAGACATTTGGAGGCATGTTGTAAGGGATAACAAGTACTGGCCACATGCTATATGTGGCGCTCTAGTGGCCAAATGGGTTAAATCCATCTGAAGCTAAGCCAAGTCTAATGTTTCTCGGGTCAGCAGCAAACTCTTTATGTTTATCATTGAAGCTTTTCCACTCACTACCATGAGATGGATGGCTCATTACATTCTGATCTCTGTACTCCTGGTTCCTAGAATGCCACAGTACATCCTCTCTTGTTTCAGCATCATGAAACAACCTCTGCAATCTTGGTGTAATTGGAAAATGTCTCAGAACATTATGAGGAATCCTCTTCACAGCATCGCCATCTTTCCATCTTGATGATTTGCATTTTGGGAATTCACTTAAGTTGGCATAATCCTTCCGGAACAGAACACAATTATTCTTACAAACATGGATCATATCATATCCAATTCCAACTGCATGAAGGAAATTCTTCATTTTACTGTAGGTGTGTGGCAGCTCAGACGCATCTGGGAAAGATTTGTGGAAAGCAGCCAACATCGCATCGAATGATTTGTTGGTCATCCGCTCAGATGTCTTCACCTGAAGAAAGGTGACCATAGCTGAGAATACTGACAGCTTATTTCCTGGGGTGACAGCAACGTTGCATTGTTCCAACATGCGGGCCCACCGTTTTTCTTCTGCAGGTGAAAGTTCACGGAATGCACGAGCATTTCGTAGCATTGTTTCAATGTTGGTCAAACTCACTGGCTCCGCCACCACCACCTCCTCCTCCTCTTCCACCTGAGCATCGGGCAGATCAAGATGGTGATCTGCTGCTTCCACGTAGTCAATAACATTGACGTTCACAGCTTCACCATGATGAACCCACCTAGTATATGCGACCGACATCCCATACAAGTGTAGAGGATTTTGCACAGTTGACCGGGGTCTTGTAACTGAATTCATACAACTGCTACACGGGCAGAGCACATCTGATTTCGGACCACCGTACTCAGCTTTGATAAAGTTCATGAAGTTTTCAACCCCCTCGACATACGCAACGGAGAATCTTTGAGCAGAAGTTATCCAAGTCCTGTCCATCTGTTAGACATACAAATTAGTTCTTCTACTAGATATTACAGGAAAAACATATATGCTTTTTTATGAAGTCCAGAGAAAAAATACCTAGGTCGATGTCTAAAGCTATGGCAAGATATTTGGACGAGCAGATCTAAGTAACGAAATATATGTAAAGCTAATTCAGCAAACAGATTTGAGTGCCAAATTATGGCAGGCTATTTCAGCAGTCAATGAGGCCGAGCACACAGCCATCGAACTATCAAAGGCCATCGCAACAACAAAGATCGAATATAAAACGGTGTAGAGCTATTTCACCTAACAGATTGGCTACTAGACCATGGCAATCTACGTCACAATAAATATATGACAGGATATTTTAGCAACTAATCGGCCTTGGCATGCCATCTCAGCTAAGCAGATTGAGTGCAGAACAGGGCAAGGAAGCTTCTTAAGCAGCATATTGACAGTAAACTACTTCGGCAAACAGTGAGATTAACAGCGTCTATCAGCTAACATTCAGCGCTACACCGACATGAACGGGGCCTCAGTCTAGAATGCGCGTACCATGGGAGAAGCTGACCGCCGTGTGTCTCCACATGAACATCGCCAGCGGTGGCGGCGCTGACCGCCGTGTGCCTCCACAAGAACGTAGCCAGAGGTGGCGGTGCGGCTAGAGGACTTCAGTCTACGAAAGCGTACTGTGGGAGCGAGAGGATCGCCGAACCGCGGCGCCGCCGTATCGGCGCGGCGGGGAGGGCGGCTTTGGTGGAGCGAATGGAGTGGAGGGGGGCAGGGGGGAGGGGGGTTTGGGGAATATTATTGGCTAGTTGGCCGAAGGGCGGTTGAATCGGATTTGGGGGAAATTTTTGGGTGTGGGGGGGGGGAGGATTTTCGCGCGGTGGGCGGGGGGAGTTTGGCGCATGGTCGGTTTCTCCAAGTGCAGTCCCACGTGTCAGTGAATAGGCAAGCCAAAGCGCGTTCCGTTTGCGTGAGCCGTGTGCAGGGCCGAACATGTGTGGGGTGCAATGCAACCGCGACAGGAGTGCTATGAGTGTACCGCCTTTTTTCCTTTTAAACTAGGTGCTTCGCCCCCTCAAAAAAAATTGTTGCTTCGCGCGATCCATCGATACTACCACTAGTAATCCGGTAATCCCGACTAAAACGGCGCGGCCAGGTCTTTTCCCGCGCGATATGCTGGGAGGTTGGCTTAGTTGGGTTTTTTAGGACGAGTAATGCTACACCTACGTAATCCCAGTTACGTAATTAACGTAATGTGAAACGTGTGAGCTGTTGATTGTAGATTGGGGGAGGGAGGGGCCCACCACCATGAAAATCAGGGGAGGAGAGAGAGAGGCAATTCACGTTAACCCTTTCGTAGGTTCCCGTAGATGTAGAAAGATGTGAAATGCATGAATGTGTAGTGGACGTACTATTGGAGTGCCTAAGATAATTTGTGTATGTATAGACCCTATGTGTTTATTTTACTTCGCATGTTAGATTTGTCTCGGTTCAATAAAAAGCAGAGTTGGTGATGATGGTGTGCCTGTCATCCTGCAATATAGGCCGTCCGATCTATATCTAACGGATAGGAAGGAAACTATGACAATTTACCCGCACTCCTCTCCACATTTGCAGATAAGGCTTTCCCTCATTCATCCTTTTCTCCCACAAGATCTTGATCTTCTGTGCAACGCATGGGCATCTTGCTAGTACTCCTACAATATGTATATTATTGTAAAAGTTCATATACACCGGCCGAGATTAATGCAAACACGGCAGATTTTCATTACATTTCGAATTTTTATAGGACAGAAAAATAAAAGAAACCCGACCCTAAACCTATTCTACGGCGGCGACCGACATCCTCCATCTGTGATCTCTATGTACGGGGGCGGGGTTCAAGACCCGTGAAGTGAAGGTGCGGTCTCCGGCGAGGAAGAGTAGAACACGGGATACAGACCGGCTAGTTGGCACACCATGCCCTGCCGCCTCCCATGCCCTACTCATCCTCGGAGGAGTCCCCGACCTCGGTGGTGCCGGGCGTTGGACGGCGGCAAGTAGGACGCGTGGCTGATGGTGCTCCCGTCGTCGGCCACCAGCGTGGCCACCGCTTGTGCGGTCGCGTCCGCATCCGGCTACGCCGCTATTGCGTCGCGAGAGGCGACTTGAGCGAGGGCGGCGACCTCGAGCTTCATCCCCGAAGACAAGCTCTCCCACAGAGCGTTTGCACTTGCGGGCATGGCGGATGTGGTTCCAGGTAGGAGGACGATGTGCTATGGTGTGGAGGTTAGCTGGGCGTTGCTGCTTTAAGTAGCGCATTCCGGTGAGGCCAAGCGTCCGGGTGTGTCATTAAGTCGTAGGAGTTGGTTCCTCGGGCACCGAGCCTCTTAACAGCAACATACGAACGGACGGCATGAATGCGGGCAGCTGGCGCCGGCTGGGAACGCACCGCGCGACGACACGAGGGACGAGGGTTTTGGTGTGCCAGGGTAGTCAACTGCGGTCGTGACAACGTTGGAGATGCCCTTTGCTCACATGCGATCCCCGCATGTCATTGAAAAATCAAGACGACCCAGCATGGTCTCAGGTCCAAAGGATGCAGTTGGCCACGCTACACCACTCCACGGACGTGTCACGGCGCCCCATGCATCCTCGACGAGCCAGGTTTTGGGGTGTGTTTGGATTGTGGCCAAAGTGCACCTTACCAAAATTTTGGTCATGACCCAAAGATTGGTCTTTGTTTGGATGGTTGCTATTTTTTGGCATGCCAATGAACTCTAGCCAACTCTAGTTCATTTTTCTTGCCAATGTCGGTCAAATCATGGGCAACCAATACCTCAACCAAAATTTTGGTCATGACCCAAAGATTGGTCTTTGTTTGGATGGTTGCCATTTCTTTGGCATGCCAATGAACTCTAGCCAACTCTAGTACATTTTTCTTGCCAATGTCGGCCAAATCATGGGCAACCAATACCTCAACCAAAATTTTGGCTACCCAATGCTTTGATGGGGCAACCTTGGGCACAAACCAAATATACCGTTGGTCGTGCCACAGCACTAACGCCACCCTCGGCACACTAAAACCGACCATGTCTAGCTACGATATGAGTGTGTCGCTCACCGCGGTCGCTGTGTCCAGAGGCGGTGCTGGAGCTGCGCCCCGTTGTTGGCCCCAACGACCCACATGAACGGTTGCGGTGGCGAGGAGGTCGTGGGCCAGCTCCTCCATTGGACTAGTCTGCCCCACATGTCGGTTTCCCTGTTTTCCCGGCCATATCCGAGCGTCAGTGCTCCGCGTTGCGCATTAGGCCTTTCACTATGTAGGCCAAGCGAGACAACTTATTGTTTATTTGAGCCATTCAAGTATAATCATGTGGCGTTTGCTTATTTCTCATTCCTCTCCAACCCTCTTCTCCATCGATCATGTCGCCCTCCAGTCGAGTCCATCCTCCCGCATGCCTCATTTGGACATTCCACCGAGTATCATTCGCATGTACCCACCCTAGTCCTCTTTCAATAGATCTCCGGACCCCGTGATGAAATCGAGAGGGAACGAGTGGGGGCACGTGATACCTAAGGTGGATTCATAATTTTGAACCGATGATCATAGCATCCGCAAATCATATATAAAGGGTATTCAATGTTCATTTCGTTTTTGAACGTACAATATACTCCCTCCTATCCTTTCTAGTTTACATATAAGGTTTATGTGTAGTCAAAGTATCTCTACTTTTATCAAAAAGGTATCAACATTCAACACCGCCCAATCAATATTGTTAGATTCGTACGTACTCCTAGATTTGTACTCGAGATGGTTTCCAATTTGACTATTGACAAGATTAATAGTACATGAGATGTATAATGTGAAAATTATATCATTGGAAACTCCTTTAACATACGAATTTGACTGTATGCTTTGTGTAAGTTGCATGTCATATATTATTACTCTAACATTTGGTCAAAGTTAGCCTCAAAAAACGCATTAAACCCTGTATGCTTTGTGTAAGTTGCATGTCATATATTATTACTCTAACATTTGTGTAAGTTGCATGTCATATATTATTACTCTAACATTTGGTCAAAGTAGTATAGTGGAAGTGGATCCTCTGACATAAGTATCCCTGCCTTACCCTCCCTTTCGGTCACTTACTAGTGGACCCCATGCTTGCTAGGCCCCGCATGTCAGTTACTCAATGGGTTCGGCCACGTTAGGGGATCCTCATCTGTAGTATACTCCCTCTGTTTTTATTTACTCCGCATAAAACGGAGGGAGTGGTGGTATAATAAATGACGCAGGCGGGGGAGGGGGAGCGACATCGGTTTGCTCTCAACTGTGGTCCCACAAGCGAGCGAAAACGCAAGACGAAGCGCGTTCCATTCGGTGAGCAATGTGGAGGGTCCAGCGTGCCGGGCTGCAACGCGAACGCGACAAGAGCGATGTACAGTCAAAACCGATTGACCGGTCGTCACCGGAACCACTATTCACACCAGAACCTTCGCTGCTCGGCCTACGCCAGCCACTGCCCTAAAACCACACCAAATCTCCAGCCCATTCCCCCACCTTTCGATCCCCTAGCCCGCATCAAGCGTCCCCTAGTTCGCCAGAAAGCCATGGTGCGCCGCAAGATCACTTACTACAAGATGCTGACGCCGGAGCGCCGCGCAGAAATTGCGGCAGCGGTCGGCGCCACAGACCTCCATTTCCAAGCTCGCTTTGCGGCGGGCCAATCCCCGAGTTCTCTGGAGCCAAGCTACGAGGAGGAGGAAGCCGATCCAATGTTCATGGCGGAGGTCGCGGCACAGAAGGCCCCCGATGGGTATGAGACGATGGACGTCGACTTCATGCCGGCGTCCGAGTCCCCCATGGTGCAGGCGGACCAGCGGTTCAACATGGCGATACTAAAGGAGGACCGGGAGGCAGAGGCTCAACTCGACGTGGAGCGCGCGCATGCCGCTGCCATCGAGGCTGTCCTGCAGGTGGAACCGCATGTCGTGGATGTGAACCGGGCGGCGGAGGCTCAACTTGAGGCGGAGCGCGCGGATGCCGCTGCCATCGAGGCCCTCCTGCAGGCGGAACCGAACGTCCTGGACTTGAACCGGGCGGCAGAGGCTCGACTCGACGCAGAGCGCGTGGATGCCGCTCTCATTGACGCCCTCCTACAGGCGGAACCGGACGTCCTGGACTTGAACCGGGCGGCGGAGGCTCGACTCGACGCGGAGCATGCGGATGCTGCTACCATCGAGGCCCTCCTGCAGGCGGAACCGAACGTCGTCGACTTGAATCGGGTTGTGCTCTCGTCCGTGCAGAGCGCCCGCACGCTCCACTTGAACGAGTAGCTGGAGGCCGAGGACAACCACGGTGCGGAGACACACGTCGACAGCGACGGCTGGTTCACGCCGGTAGCCAAAGACGACGAGGTCGTCTCTTTCCGTGAGCAGTGATAGTTTTTCTTTATGTTGTTGTTTTTATGGATCTTTTGCTGTGTAAAAACATATATTTGTTATGCAAGTCGCCTGACTTGGGTCAGTCTACCATTTCAAGCGGTTGGATGAATATCCTACGTCTCCTAACCCTTCTTTCCTTCTTCCTCACCTCTTCTTCTTACCCAACAGACCACCGCACGGGTCATACGGATACTCCCCAACATGCGGTTGGATAAACATACTCTATGAACGAAAATTATGTGTCAGCGATAGGATGGCTGAGTTTGGTTTGTTCACATGCGACAACACGTGTCAGTGAAGGTGCGTTCCCTTGGTTGGGTTTGCGGCGTGCAGGAGCGACTGTGTGAGGGTGCGGTGCGACCGCGGCGTGTAGGAGCGACCGTGTGAGGGTGCGGTGCGACCGCGACAGCAGTGCGCAAGTGTACCTCCTTCTCATTTTGAAAACTTTAGGCAAGCTTGGCAAAAATGTGTGGCGAAGTTTGGCAATGCAAGGCTTAGACCCAAACAGGATAAGTACGTATGTACTAGGAGTACTAGTGTTAAAAAAGAAAGGCGGTGTTTTCCTTCGCGGGATTTAATCGATACAAATCCTCGTTTCACGTGTCAATTAATGCGTATTTTTTCTCCAAAGACCAAAGAGCTAACCATCTCACTCCTCACCGCTTGATTAATGCAGCGCCATGCAAACCAACCTTCTCACTTTCGCATGCATGCATGTCGTATCTCTCTCTCCGCTGTCCATCTCTCTGCACGCATGCACCTCTCGCTCTCTCTCCTGTTTCTGCATGCAAGCAGCTCTCTCTGCCTTGGGAAGATGCGAAGCACATGGGAAAGAGAGATGGGATTACTGCAGGCACGCATGCGGTGGAAAGGGATGGAGGGCCCGGTTGGAAAGAGCAGCGAAAAATGCCAATGCGCAGAGCATTGCGGGGAAAACGAAATTTTCTTAGACGCAGACAAAAAAGGACCGGAGGGAGTACTACTAGGAGTACTAGTGCGGTGAGATGGTTTCTCGAAGAAGACGATGAGAAGCGGAGTCAGCGAAGAGTGAAATGATGGTTGCTTCGTCCGTGCTTTTGTGATTTGACGCCTCACTGCTTTGTGATTTGTGATAGAAGGGACAGGGGAGTAGACTCTGTGCTCTATACTGTACTACATGCGTCCAAGCATGGGAGAAAGAGGAGAGACGTTGCATTTTTCTATTCCTTCAATCAATCAATGAGGGAGCTTCGGTTCCATCTTTTTGGCTTTGGCAACACCGTCCACAATGGTTCCCACGATGCCAAAAGCTATTTTCACATTTGGCTACACATTGTGGATGCCCTTAACCGTACCACTTGGTTTTGCTCCTGTGTGCTATCTATACAAATCTCAATTATATTGATCTAAAAAATTATAGAATCAAGATTAGTAAAAAGGAGGTGATTTTGCTGCGCAGATGGCGGGGGAGGTTTCTTATTTGAGCAATGCTACATCCACGTAATGGTTTACGTAAAGTTATGAACTGATGTGATGTGGGACTATTTGATTGGATTAAAGGAGTGGATTAGGCCCACCCCACCTGAAAATCAGGGGGGGCATATATAGATTAGATGGAAAGTATACGTAGCAGCTACATAGCCCTTTGTAAGTCTAGGATTAGGCTTCTTATTTTCGGAGGACGTTGTCCTCGCGGTTTGCTAACATGCGGTCCCACGTGTCAGTGCTTTACCAAGCCGATCCGCGTCGCACATGAGGCAGAACAACGGCAGAAGCAACACGTGGTTAAGTTGAAGAAGATGAGGGAGAAGCGGATTCAGCAATGAGTGAAATGATGATTGCTTCGTCCCTCCAACTTAACTACGGGAAAGGTGCAGTTTTGTGATTTGACGCCTCATTGCTCATTACTACGCCGGCACCATGACTGGGGTGCTTCACCCCGGCTGCTCTGCACTGTATTTCGGTATGGCACATGGACCCAGTAGCTTGATGTCCCACATGTCGGCGAAAGGGACTAGAAGATTTATGAAAGCGAGCGCTCCACTCTTACGACGGAGGAGTAGACGACACGACGGCCTAGTGAACTGTCACTTGTACTGTATAGTACTATAGTTTTGTTGTTTTGCACGATCCATTGATACAAACCCGATTAAACAGGAAAGGGCAGGATTTTCCCCGCGTGGTAGATGATACTGGCCATACATTTCAAAGGCAATTTTAATGTATGCAAACTAAATAATTATAAGTAACAATATGATTTCTAGTAAAACTAAAAACACATGTGATTTATTGTGTTAGAGTGTAGTAGTAGTGCTGTATTGCATAGTTGTTAGATGTAACATGCGAGAACGTGTAGAGATGTAGTTTTGGAGGGCCTACAGAGAGAAAAGCGTAATACGGTCACCGAACTTCAGAATAAGCTGATTACGGTCACTATTTACGTTTTGCGGTGATTATACGGTCACTTGCTCACAGTTCAACATCGGATTGCACTCTGTTGACCGGCCAAATAGTCTGCGTGGCGCCATGTTGACTAGTTAAATTGACCACGTTCCTTGTGGGTCCCACCTATCAGTTCGCATAGGCAAAAGGTCAGATAAACACAAATTTACGCAGGCACGACAAGGCTCCAACCCGTGCGTGGGAATCACCTGGTTGTGTATGTGTCTATCAGGGCCTGATGTGTGCGCATGCACGTGTAGGTTGAGCACTTGAGCGTGAGAGTGTGTGTTGGTCGTGTGGTGTACTGGTGTGTGCATGCATGCATGCGTGCGTGCGTGCGTGCGTGCGTGGCTGCGTGTGTACGTGTGAGTGTTGCGTGCGTGCGTGGGTGCATGTGTTGCGTGGATGCAGTTCGTGTGCATGCGTGCGTGTGTGTATAATCACCACACCAGCTCCTGTGTGTTAAAACATACGGCTCAGCATACCAATACAAGGCCACCTTATCCGATGTGCCCGCGGTCATGACTTCGAACCACCGTCCAAATATTTTTTTGTCGTTTGTTTTCATTCTTACTAGCAAGATGCCCGTGCGTTGCACGTAACATCAAGATGCATTTATATGACTTGTTTATCTTGTGAGAGAAAAGGATGAACGAGGGAAGGCCTTATTTGCAAATGTGGCGAGGTGTGTGGGTACCTTTTTGCAAAATTGCCATAGTTTCTTTCCTATCCGTCAGATATAAATCGAACGGCCTATATTGCAGGATGGCAGGCACACCATCATCACCAACTCTGTTTTTTATAAGAGTGTATTTTATGTATTTTATAAGAGTGTAGATGTAGAGTAGATACAAGTCGATAGGTGGGCACGATGGTAGTGAGATAATGTGATGCAACACTAGAGGTGCCACGTGGAGCGTTTAACTGGTCAACTAGTCATGTGATGAGCAAATACAGAGTTGTACGGTGAGCCTGTGACTGTATAATAACCACTAAACGTAAATGGTGACCATAATGAGTGGATTCTAAAGTCCAATGTACGTATCGTGCTTTCGCTTCAAATACAATGATCGTCATTGCATATATCGCGAGAGAAAGATGAAACATGCGTGAATTTTCCGGGGGCTTACTTTTAGAGGACCTGGAGATAGTTTTGTGTGCATACGTGAAAGGGGCGTACAGGGGGGGGTATGCGATGGAGAGATGCTCTTCATTTCTCTTTATTATGACTAACTTTGTATATAGTATAAAAATATAGAAATTCACAGTGCGGAATAAATATCATTGTGGGCACCATGCAATGCAAATTAGCGTTCGTACTCCTCCATATAACTTTCTAATGTTGTATATATGTAGAAACTCTAACATACTTTTTTGGCCACACTTTATTCAAAAGGAATGTTGTAAGCGAAATAAACGTGAAGAGAGGGCTTTTTAGATCAAGGGGGTACGTGATGTAACATGTGTGAATGTGTAGTTGATGCATTTGGCGGGGCCTAGAGAGGTATGTGTGTGTATTACGTATTCGAGAGAGGCATGGATAGAGGGGCCGGCGGGGGGGCGTGTGAGAGATAGCACGAGAAATGATAGTGGTCTAGAGAGAGAGATGGATATGACGTCACGACAAGAGATTCCATTCCCTTGAGTGTGTATATGCAAGGGGGGGAGGGAATAGAGGCACTAGGAGAAATTTTCTATGTGTGGTGTTTGTGTTGGTATGTGTGGGTGTGAGAAGATAATGAGACGTGGGGGCAGAGGGTGTGTCACCGCGTGAGGTTCGGTGGGTCGAGGTGAGGCCCTTCGTTCGGTTCCATCCCGCGTGATGTCTACTACACAACCTTCTTCTTGTAGACGTTGTTGGGCTACCAAGTGCAGAGGTTTGTAGGACAGTAGCAAATTTCCCTCAAGTGGATGACCTAAGGTTTATCAATCTGTAGGAGGCGTAGGATGAAGATGGTCTCTCTCAAGCAACCCTGCAACCAAATAACAAAGAGTCTCTTGTGTCCCCAACACACCCGATACAATGGTAAATTGTATAGGTGCACTAGTTCGGCGAAGAGATGGTGATACAAGTGGTATATGGATAGTAGATAAAGGTATTTGTAATCTGAAATTATAAAAACAGCAAGGTAACTAATGATAAAAGTGAGCGTAAACGGTATTGCAATGCTAGGAAATAAGGCCTAGGGTTCATACTTTCGCTAGTGCAAGTTCCCTCAACAATAATAACATAATTGGATCACATAACTATCCCTCAACATGCAACAAAGAGTCACTCCAAAGTCACTAATAGCAGAGAACGAACGAAGAGATTATGGTAGGGTACGAAACCACCTCAAAGTTATTCTTTCCAATCAATCCGTTGGGCTATTCCTATAAGTGTCACAAACAGCCCTAGAGTTCGTACTAGAATAACACCTTAAGACACAAATCAACCAAAACCCTAATGTCACCTAGATACTCCAATGTCACCTCAAGTATCCGTGGATATGATTATACAATATGCATCACACAATCTCAGATTCATCTATTCAACCAACACATAGAACCTCAAAGAGTGCCCCAAAGTTCCTACCAGAGAATCACGACGAAAACGTGTGCCAACCCCTATGCATAGGTTCATGGGTGGAACCCGCAAGTTGATCACCAAAACATACATCAAGTGAATCACGTGGTATCCCATTGTCACCACAGATACGCACGGCAAGACATACATCAAGTGTTCTCAAATCTTTAAAGACTCAATCCGATAAGATAACTTCAAAGGGGAAACTCAATTCATTACAAGAGAGTAGAGGGGGGAAGAAACATCATAGGATCCAAATATAATAGCAAAGCTCGCGATACATCAAGATCGTATCACCTCAAGAACACAAGAGAGAGATCAAACACATAGCTACTGGTACATACCCTCAGCCCCGAGGGAGAACTACTCCCTCCTCGTCATGGAGAGCACCGGGATGATGAAGATGGCCACCGGGGAAGGATTGCCCCCTCCGGCAGGGTGCCGGAACAGGTCTAGATTGGTTTTCGATGGCTATGGAGGCTTTTGGCAGCGGAACTCCCGATCTATTGTGTGTTCTGGAAGTTTTAGGGTACGTGAGTATATATGGGTGCAGGAAGTACGTCGGTGGAGCTTCGGGGGGCCCACGAGGCAGGGGGCGCGCCCTAGGGGGGCGCCCCCACCCTCGTGAGCACCTCCCTTGGCTCCAGACGTGGGGTCCAAGTCCATCCGATAGCTTTCCTTCCAAAAATAACTTCTCCAGTTGATTTGGTTCCATTTTGACTCCGTTTATATTCCTTTTCTTCAAAACACTGAAATAGGCAAAAAACAGCAAATCTGGGCTGGGCCTCCGGTTAATAGGTTAGTCCCAAAATTAATATAGAAGTGGATAATAAAGCCCAATATTTCCCAAAACAGTAGATAACATAGCATGGAGCAATCAAAAATTATAGATACGTTGGAGATGTATCAAGCATCCCCAAGCTTAATTCCTGCTCGTCCTCGAGTAGGTAAATGATAAAAACAGAATTTTTGATGTGGAGTGCTACTTGGCATAATTTCAATGTGATTCTTCTTAATTGTGGTATGAATATTCAGATCCGAAAGATTCAAGACAAGAGTTTAATATTGACATAAAAATAATAATGCTTCAAGCATACTAACTAAGCAATTATGTCTTCTCAAAATAACATGGTCAAAGAAAGTTCATCCCTACAAAATCATATAGTTTAGTCATGTTTCATTTTCGTCACACAAGAATGCTCTCATCATGCACAACCCCGATGACAAGCCAAGCAATTGTTTCATACTTTAGTAATCTCAAACCTATAAACTTTCAAGCAATACATGAGCGCGAGCCATGGATATAGCACTGTGGGTGGAATAGAATAATGAGGGGTTATGTGGAGAAGACAAAAAGGAGAAAGTCTCACATCAACGAGGCTAATCAATGGGCTATGGAGATGCCCATCGATTGATGTTAATGCGAGGAGTAGGGATTGCCATGCAACGGATGCACTAGAGCTATAAATGTATAAAAGCTCAACAAAAGAAACTAGTGGGTGTGCATCCAACTTGCTTGCTCACGAAGACCTAGGGCACTTGAGGAGGCCCATTGTTGGAATATACAAGCCAAGTTCTATAATGAAAAATTCCCACTAGTATATGAAAGTGATAACATGAGAGACTCTCTACTATGAAGATCATGGTGCTACTTTGAAGCACAAGTGTGGTAAAGGACAGTAGCATTGTCCCTTCTCTCTTTTTCTCTCATTTTTTGGGCCTTTCCCCCTTTTTATGGCCTTTCTTCTTTTTTTGGGCCTTCTCTCTTTTTTTATGGCCTTTCTCTTTTTTTTATTCCTCACTTGGGACAATGCTCTAATAATGATGATCATCACACTTCTATTTATTTACAACTCAATGATTACAACTCGATACTAGAACAAAGATGACTCTATATGAATGCCTCCGGCGGTGTACCGGGATATGAAATGAACCAAGAGTGACATGTATGAAAGAATTATGAACGGTGGCTTTGCCACAAATACTATGTCAACTACATGATCATGCTAAGCAATATGACAATGATGAATGTGTCATGATGAACGGAATGGTGGAAAGTTGCATGGCAATATATCTCGGAATGGCTATGGAAATGCCATAATAGGTAGGTATGGTGGCTGTTTTGAGGAAGATATAAGGAGGTTTATGTGTGACAGAGCGTATCGTATCACGGGGTTTGGATGCACCAGTGAAGTTTGCACCAACTCTCAATGTGAGAAAGGGCAATGCACGGTACCGAAGAGGCTAGCAAGGATGGAAGGGTGAGAGTGCGTATAATCCATGGACTCAACATTAGTCATAAAGAACTCACATACTTATTGAAAAAATCTACAAGTCATCAAAAACCTCGGTACTACGTGCATGCTCCTAGGGGGATAGATTGGTAGGAAAAGACCATCGCTCGTCCCCGACCGCCACTCATAAGGAGGACAATCAAATAACACCTCATGTTTCAAATTTGTTACACAACGTTTACCATACGTGCATGCTACGGGACTTGCAAACTTCAACACAAGTATTCCTAAAATTCACAACTACTCAACTAGCACGAATTTGATATTATTACCTCCATATCTCAAAACAATCATCAAGCATCAAACTTCTCTTAGTATTCAAAACACTCATAAGAAAATTTTATTATTAATCTTGTATATCTAGCATATTAGGATTTTAAGAAAATTACCATGCTATTTAAGACTCTCAAAATAATATAAGTGAAGCATGAGAGTTCATCTATTTCTTCAAAATAAAACTACCACCTTGCTCTAAAAGGTATAAGTGAAGCACTAGAGCAAATGACAAACTACTCTGAAAGATATAAGTGAAGATCAATGAGTAGTCGAATAATTATGCAACTATGTGAAGACTCTCTAACATTTAATAATTTCAGATCTTGGTATTTTATTCAAATAGAAAGCAAAGCAAAATAAAATGACATTCTAAGAATGGCAAACATCATGTGAAGAAGCAAAACTTAGGATCAACCGAAACTAACCGATAGTTGTTGAAGAAGAAAGGTGGGATGCCAACCGGGGCATCCCCAAGCTTAGACGCTTGAGACTTCTTGAAATATTATCTTCGGGTGCATTGGGCATCCCCAAGATTGAGCTTTTGTGTCTCCTTAATTCCTCTCATATCACGGTCTCCCTAAATCTCAAAAGCTTCATCCACACAAAACCCAACAAGGACTCGTGAGATAAGTTAGTATAAACCATTGCCAAAACCTTATCATACTCTACTGTAGAAAATCACTAAAATTATTATTCAACATTGCATACTAAATGCCTCTGCATATTTAATAGTCCTATCCTCAAATATAATCATTAAATAAGCAAACATATGCAAACAATGCAAACATAACAGCAATCTGCCTAAACAGGACAGTCTGTAAAGAATGGAGCAACATCCATACTTCCCTAGCTCCAAAAATTATGAAAGAAAATTCCCACTGTAGTAAATTTATCAGATATTAATATGCAAAAGGTTTCAACATTTTATCACATTCTGAATTTTCTAGGGAATTATTGCAACAGCGGTAAACTTTCTGTTTTCAAACAGCAATATGTGGACTTCTAAAATAGGCATAGTAAAGACTATCAATGCCACTTTTATTGAAATAAAAGATGCAAAACATTGTTATAAATAACATCAATCAAATCCTAACAAAATAAATTGACTCTCCAACCAAAACACATATCATGTGGTGAATAAAAATATATCTCCAAGTAAAGTTACCGATGAACGAAGACGAAAGAGGGGATGCCTTCCGGGGCATCCCCAAGCTTAGGCTCTTGGCTATCCTTGAATATTACCTTGGGGTGCCTTGGGCATCCCCAAGATTAGGCTCTTGCCACTCCTTGTTCCATAATCCATCAAATCTTTACCCAAAAGTTGAAACCTTCACAACACAAAACTTAAAGTAGAAAACTCGTGAGCTCCGTTAGCGAAAGAAAACAAAAGACCACTTCAAGGTACTGTAATGAACTCATTCTTTATTTATATGGGTGTTATACCTACTGTATTCCAACTTATCTATGGTTTATAAAATATTTTACTAGCCATAGATTCATCAAAATAAGCAAACAACACACGAAAAACAGAATCTGTCAAAAACAGAACAGTCTGTAGTAATCTGTAGCTAGCGCAAGATCTGGAACCCCAAAAATTCGAAAATAAATTGCTGGACGTGAGAAATTTATCTATTAATCATCTTAAAAACTAATTAACTAAATATCACTCTCAAAATAAAAATGGCAGCAGTTCTCGTGAGCGCTAAAGTTTCTGTTTTTTACAGCAAGTTCAACAAGACTTTCCCCGAGTCTTCCCAAAGGTTCTACTTGGCAGAAACACTAATTAAAACAATAAAACCACATATAAACAGAGGCTAGATGAATTATTTATTACTAAAGAGGAGCAAAAATCAAGGAATACAAATAAAATTGGGTTGCCTCCCAACAAGCGCTATCGTTTAACGCCCCTAGCTAGGCATGATGATTTCAATGATGCTCACATAAAAGATAAGAATTGTAACATAAAAAGAGCATCATTAAGAATATGACTAGCACATTTAAGTCTAACATACTTCCTATGCATATGGATTTTGTGAGCAAATAACTTGTGGAAACAAGAATCAACTTGCATAGGAAGGTAAAACAAGCATAACTTCAAAATTTTAAGCACATAGAGAGGAAACTTGATATTATTGCAATTCCTACAAGCATATATTCCTCCCTCACAATAATTTTCAGTAGCATCATGAATGAATTCAACAATATAACCAGCACCTAAAGCATTCTTTTCATGATCTACAAGCATAGAAAATTTACTACTCTCCACACAAGCAAAATTCTTCTCATGAATAATAGTGGGAGCAAACTCAACAAAATAATTATCATGTGATTGACAATTAAGATCAAGATGACAAGTTTCATGGTTATCATTATTCTTTAAAGCATATGTTTCATTACAATAATCATCATAGATAGGAGGCATGCTTTCATCATAATAAATTTGCTCATCAAAACTTGGGGAACAAAAATTATCATCTTCATCAAACATAGCTTCCCCAAGCTTGTGGCTTTGCATATCATTAGCATCATGGATATTCAAGGAATTCATACTAACAACATTGCAATCATGCTCATCATTCAAATATTTAGTGCCAAACATTTTATAGATTTCTTCTTCTAGCACTTGAGCACAATTATCCTTTCCATCATACTCACGAAAGATATTAAAAAGATGAAGCGTATGAGATAAACTCAATTCCATTTTTTTATAGTTTTCTTTTATAAACTAAACTAGTGATAAAACAAGAAACTAAAAGACTCGATTGCAAGATCTAAAGATATACCTTCAAGCGCTAACCTCCCCGGCAACGGCACCAGAAAAGAGCTTGATGTCTACTACACAACCTTCTTCTTGTAGACGTTGTTGGGCCTCCAAGTGTAGAGGTTTGTAGGACAGTAGCAAATTTCCCTCAAGTGGATGACCTAAGGTTTATCAATCCATAGGAGGTGTAGGATGAATATGGTCTCTCTCAAGCAACCCTGCAACCAAATAACTAAGAGTCTCTTGTGTCCCCAACACACCCAATACAATGGTAAATTGTATAGGTGCACTAGTTCGGCGAAGAGATGGTGATTCAAGTGGTATATGGATAGTAGATAAAGGTATTTGTAATCTGAAATTATAAAAACAGCAAGGTAACTAATGATAAAAGTGAGCGTAAACGGTATTGCAATGCTAGGAAATAAGTCCCGGGGTTCATACTTTCGCTAGTGCAAGTTCCCTCAACAATAATAACATAATTGGATCACATAACTATCCCTCAACATGCAACAAAGAGTCACTCCAAAGTCACTAATAGCGGAGAACGAACGAAGATATTATGGTAGGGTACGAAACCACCTCAAAGTTATTCTTTCCAATCAACCCGTTGGGCTATTCCTATAAGTGTCACAAACAGCCCTAGAGTTCATACTAGAATAACACCTTAGGACACAAATCAACCAAAACCCTAATGTCACCTAGATACTCCAATGTCACTTCAAGTATCCATGGATATGATTATACGATATGCATCACACAATCTCAGATTCATCTATTCAACCAACACATAGAACCTCAAAGAGTGCCCCAAAGTTCCTACCGGAGAATCACGACGAAAACATGTGCCAACCCCTATGCATAGGTTCATGGGCGGAACCCGCAAGTTGATCACCAAAACATACATCAAGTGAATCATGTGGTATCCCATTGTCACCACAGATACGCACGGCAAGACATACATCAAGTGTTCTCAAATCTTTAAAGACTCAATCCGATAAGATAACTTCAAAGGGAAACTCAATTCATTACAAGAGAGTAGAGGGGGGAAGAAACATCATAGGATCCAAATATAATAGCAAAGCTCATGATACATCAAGATCGTATCACCTCAAGAACACGAGAGACAGAGAGAGAGATCAAACACATAGCTTCTGGTACATACCCTCAGCCCCGAGGGAGAACTACTCCCTCCTTGTCATGGAGAGCACCGGGATGATGAAGATGGCCACCGGGGAAGGATTGCCCCCTCCGGTAGGGTGCCAAAATGGGTCTAGATTGGTTTTCGGTGGCTACGGAGGCTTCTGGCAGCGGAACTCCCAATCTATTGTGTGTTCTAGAAGTTTTAGGGTACATGAGTATATATGGGTGCAGGAAGTACGTCGGTGGAGCTTCGGGGGCCCCATGAGGCAGGGGGCGCGCCCTAGGGCCCCCCCCCACCCTCGTGAGCACCTCCCTTGGCTCCTGACGTGGGGTCCAAGTCCATCTGGTAGGTTTCCTTCCAAAAATAACTTCTCCAGTTGATTTCGTTCCGTTTCGACTCCGTTTGATATTCCTTTTCTTCGAAACACTAAAATAGGCAAAAAAACAGCAAATTTGGGTTGGGCCTCCGATTAATAGGTTAGTCCCAAAAATAATATAAAAGTGGATAATAAAGCCCAATATTGCCCAAAACAATAGATAACATAGCATGGAGCAATCAAAAATTATAGATACGTTGGAGACGTATCACCGCGCCACATTGGTCGGCCCGTGACGCATTTAGGAAGACCCATGGATGACTAGTCGTACAAGACAAGATAGAAGAATTGTGAAGGACTATGTGTCCACTGACAAAGTCGGCTAGGATTTGTAACCCTAGGTTCTCGGACTAAGGTAACCCCTTTATCTCTGATATTACTATTCATCCAACCTAACTTTAAGGGGCATCCTACAGAATGCTCTGCTAGAATCATACTCGTCGATTAGGAAGAGAGGTGTGAGACAATGCGTGAGAGACAGGCGTAAAGATAATGTGCGTACATGAGACACGTAGGCAGGTCCATGTATATAGAAAGGGTCGATGAGGATTGTGCGTGTGTATGTTTGCGAGAGGAAGAGTGCTTGTGATAAAGGTTAGTGGAAACAGTTGTAAATGGTTATGAGAGGGAGGGAGGGTTATATCTAGAGCATGTGTGTGAGAAAGACACCTCGGGAGAGAGTGTGTGAGCATGTGTGAGAGACCACCGATGGAGAGTGAAACTACACGTAAAAGACTACTCTACACATTGCTTAAAGATATAAATTGTATCCAAATATTAGGATGAGATCATGATATTTGCAATTCGCGTAAGGAGAGGTCATTGATCCATCAGACATCTAGATTCTATTGAATTTGAGCATGTCTATGTTATCATTCGACACAATTGATCCACATAGTTAGTATTTTGAACTCCAGACAATGCATCGCTTTAGCAATCGAATATAAATGTGAGTATAGTTCATGTTGTGTGTGTAAAGCACATTATACATACGAAACTTACACGATGGACATTATAAATAGCTACCTATGAACTAGCATACATTTTAATTCAACTTAAGGTGGTTTAAAAAAATCGAATTCAACATGAAGTCCATTCAATTATTTGAATTTGATATCATGGCATTTGTAAACCATACCTAAATTATGGGGGCACCAATCTTTGCTCTGATTTTGTACATAATAGCATATGTAGTCGTGTACAAAATAGATTCAAATTTAGCTCCTCCATTCCAAAATAATCGTAGTTATAGGATTTTCAAGTGTCAAAATTTCAAAAATAAGCGGATAATTTAGTGAGGTTTTCAAACATACAAGGTCAAATATAACGTTGTCTATTTAGGTCAATCCTAATAGTTCAAGAGTACTCTAAACGTGAATGCTTGTGTTTCAAAATTTCGAACGAAGCGCCAAAAGAGCCTCTACTCGCTCGAAACCACGTGAGACCAATG
This sequence comes from Triticum urartu, assembly GCF_003073215.2. Classification (NCBI taxonomy): domain Eukaryota; kingdom Viridiplantae; phylum Streptophyta; class Magnoliopsida; order Poales; family Poaceae; genus Triticum; species Triticum urartu. The sequence goes on along the minus strand of NC_053023.1, from coordinate 120,269,718 downwards.
TTTGGCAGTACAAGGAAATTACTTTTCTAGTAACTCCGACCCGTGAAACCTACCGGCCCGACGTCCAAAGGTCTAAACCGGGGTAGGTTTGTAGCTTCATCTAGACGCTACGCAACCGCATCCGAAAAACATTCATACATAGTGGCCGCCTAAGCACACATGCGCGTGGCTGAAATCGCCCCCGCCCACTATTTGGGACACCGGCGATTACCATCCTACCCCCGACCCGCAGTAGGTCCAAAATTTAAGAGGGTGGCAAAGTTTGTACTTTCCCAAATTTCAAACAAGCGCGTCCCATCTTCTGTTCAAAAAAGCCAAAAACAAGCGCGTCCCAGACCGAAACATGGTTCCCCCCACCCATCCGATTCCCCATTCATACTCCATGGGCGCCAAAACTACCTCCCCACCAGCCGCGAAACCTCGGCGTCCTCCGTCCGCCACCCCATCCCACCCATCAACCGCCGCCCTCCTCCATCACGCCGGAGCCGATACCCCGACGTCGTCGTCCACCGCAACCCCAACCGCAACGCCCTCCACGGCTATTAGTTGAAGCCGAGGCCGAGCCGTCCGTACCCGAGCCAGTTCAACCACGTCGTCCCACGCCTCACCGCTGCCGCTCCAACTTCGCCACCCTCCACCGCACCGGAGCTGTTCCTGCTATGTCGTCCTTCACTGCCTCGGATCTGCTTCCCCTCCGCCGACATACAGCCACGGCAACACAGTCAACAATTTGGCCATGGGTTCGTCCAAGCCTGCACCCTCCAGAACATCGGTTTCCCCGGTAAAAAGAAGAAGATCGGTGCAGCATGTGGAGGTGACCACACCGGCAACCGAAAAAGGTACTCATCTTCCCTTATTCGTGCAAATCTTACGTCTCTGCTTGCATGGTATTCATCCCACAAAAGACACTAGTTGACCGCTTCTTCTTGATACTAGATGTTCCTAGTAACTCGCGATGCACAAGGTTTCTCCTCATATACTATTTCACCTTAGCTAGAGTCCCTCGCCCCCTGGATTTCAATTTCTGGCCAGTTGATTCCCAATTAACGGAAGCATTCCCCGGCATAACAGGCGCTAGTACGCCTATTACGCCGGGGAAGCAGCGCCTTGGTGTTTTTCTTAGGGGCGTGTGCGGCCTAGAGCTACTGGCGCCCGATCTGGAGGTCGGCCGAGATTAAAGGGATGGCCTGGGGGCGCTGCCAAGCACGGCGGTGGTGTGAGGTCGATGGGAGGGCGGGGCGGCGGAGGCAGGGGTCTGGGCCGGTGGTCGCTGGCGGTTCGAGAAAGATCATCAACAGTGAGTGGCGGGAGGTAGACGAAGGCCATCTGCCCGTTCCTTATAGATCAGACGGTTCATTAAAAAAGTCGACTGGCCTATTTATTTTCAATCGACCGTTATCTTAGATATGACCACATGTGGTGGTGTGCTGGAAGAGTACCTGCATTTCGTGTGCTCATATATTACAAAATCATACGGAGTAGAATCTAATTTTTTTTGCCATGCAATGTTGTAGAGCTATCATATGTCTCCTGTCATTTATTTTTCAGCCACCTGCTATCTGCTACTTTTACAGTGCACTAGTTCTGCACACACTTCACCCTTACTCTCACTATTGTGTTTTTATGCAAGGGTATTTCAGACTCTGCTGCCATGAGAGAAGCCAAAAAGAAAAGAGAGAAGTCGCTCCAGCTTCGTATGCGGGTAGGCAAGGCACGTTACAGCGCTATAAAGGGTGCAATGTCAGCAGATGGAGACGGTAAATGTAGCTCTGGAGTTGATGACCTCGCTCGCAATGAACCACCATCCCAGGTGCTTGCTTTAACTTTGCGGTGTCATATGTGGTTGCATGTTCCATATGGTGTCTAGCTTGTATTTGAAAGGCCGAAGTCGGTAAGATAAGGAAATATATTTTTTTACATGAACCACCATCCCGTGAGCACCAGAAGACAAATAGCTAGTCAGGGCACTGGCCGAGCCAGTGACAAGCCCAGCAAAGATAGGCATCACCTGGAAGCCAACTAAAAAGCTGCGATGGTGGCGAAGCAGCCCGCCTCCCACCAGGCTCTCAGGTCCTAGATGATCATGCTCACCACTCCAGCCGGATGTCTAGCTTGTATTGCTTCCAATTTGGTTAAATTGCATCTACTTAGCTTACACATTATACCTTTGAATATGACATGCCTGTCTGTTTTTGGTACATACTAGTACATATGTGTATTAACCATGTTCTTACATCAAACTAATGTTCTTGTGTATCCCTCATCAATCACTTATGACGAGGCAGGCAGGCAAGGGGACTACTCCTCATTTAAAGAATGCAGCGTCAGCCTCCCGACATGATTCTCAAGAAACAGAAATGCTAGATGAAGATAGTGAACGTAGCTCTGTAGTTGATTACAACATTTCCCCTACACTAGCATCGAAGGTGCTTGCTCTAACTTGGCAGCGTGATATGTGGTTGCATGTTGCATATGGTGTCTAGATTGTAATTCTTCCAATCTGGTTAAACTGCATGTGCTAGTCTGCTTAGCTTATACATTATACATGTTAATGTGACATGCCTTCCTGTATTTAGTACATAGTACATCTGTCTATTAAGCATGTCCTTACATAAAACTATTGTTTTTTGTATCCCGCATCAATCAACATGACGAGACACCTTTAGTATATGCAGTGCAATATTAGTTGCATCTTTCATATGATTTATAGCATGCGCTGCTTCTAATTTGTTGAAATTCCATTTATGATGGGACGCTTTTAACTTGGTAGAGTCATATTGGTTGCATCTTTCATGTGGTGTCTAGCTTGCATTGCTTCTTATTTGCTGGAATGGTTTCTGCTTAGTTTACACAAACAGTTGTGAACATGCCATGCCGTCCTGTTTTTCGTACATATTCCATCCTGGTATCATGTGTTTGCCTTACATCAAAGTAGTGATTGTCAGTATCATGCATGAATGAGTTCCGAAGAGAGAATTTTATTGCTTTTTCTTGTCGGTTTTACTTGACAATTCAAAATCAATAAAGCGGAAGGAAGTTAGCAAGGCAGCGGATAAAGGTGCTCCTTCCGAACGGAGGGCCTCTACAGTTTCTACTCCTCCACACCCCCAAGATGATTTCCAAGACAACACATGCATAGACACTCAACAAAGTTGTGTTTATGATGAGCACGTCTCCCCTAGTGCAGCATCACCGGTGCTCCCTCTAACTTGGCACTGTTATATGTGGTTGCATGTTATGTGTGATGTCTAGCTTGTATTGCTTCTAATTTTGTTGAATTCCATCTGCTTACTTTACACATTATACTTGAATAAGACACGTGTTCCTGTTTCTAGAACATACAATATTTGTCTATCACACCATGTTCTTACATCAAATTACTACTATTGTGTAACCTGCAACAATCACTTATCATAAGACACGTTTGACTTCGGAGTGTGATATAGGTTACATCTCACATTCTTTTCTAGCTTGTACTACTAATTTGTTGAAATGGCACTTATGACGAGACAGTTTTAACTTGGTAGAGTGATATTCGTTGCATCTTTCATATGGTGTCTAGCTTTCATTGCTTCTAATTTGTTGAAATGCCTTCTCCTTAGTTTACACATCATACGCTCTGAATATGCAATGGCACTAATGACGAGAACCTCTAACATGGTAGTGTGATGTTGTTTGCATCTTGCATATGATTTATTTCTTGTATTGCTTCACATTTGTTTAAACGCCATTTATGATGAGACACTGTTAACTTGGCAGAGCGATATTTGTAGCATCTTTCATATGGTGTCTACCTTCTATTGCATTGCTTCTAATTTGGTGAAATGTCTTCTTCTTAGTTTACACATCATAGTTCTAGTTATCTCTTCCGTCCTGTTTTTCATACATATTACATCCTCCTATCATGTGGTTGTCTAACATCAAAGTTCAGTTCGTCTGCATCGCACATCAATTTGTTCTGAAGAACTAAATTGTTATTCGTTTTCCTTGTCGGCTTGACTTAACATGGCACAGAGAAAGAGGAAGAAACACAGAATGGCAGGGAATGAGAAGCGGATGAATCCTGCAGATTCTGCTGGTACTGATGGTGCAATAGAAGGTCAAAGTCCAGCGGAAAATTCTACAAACATGGCATCCCATGCTACACGAGTTGCAAAAAAAGCCAAACAGAAACAAATAGCTGCCACCAAACAAGCAGAGACAACCCTAGTTCTTGCAACACCTACCATAGTACTATCAGCTGCACGACTTACTCGTGCGTCAACTGAGCTAGCAGCACGTTCCCAAGCTCCCTTGCCACCTGACACTACTTCCCAAGCACTCTTGACACAAGACGAGCTGGCAATATCAGATGAACCTTGTGAGCTTCAACAGCAAGAAGGTAGTTGCTGGAGTCAAGTTACAGTTGCATGCTTCTTTATATGTAGTCTCACAGTTTGATGTACACTAACACTTCCTATGTTCGTTGTTGGACTAGCACCTAGGTGCAAGAGGAAACAAACATCAGGGATAATGCTCGATAGGTTAACTAAATCTAGAGGAGGAAGAATGGAGATCCGTTTTGAGGCAGGTTTAAAAAGGCCACGTGATGCTATAGAGTCAGCCAAGTTAGTATCAGAGGTAGCGGTTGCCGTTAGGTGTCATGTACGTATCCTCCCAACATGGATTCAGTGCAGGAATGACAAAGACGAAACCCAGTTCAACACCTTCCTCGACCATTTATCTGTAAGTATGGTTATGTATGGAAACTAGTAATATCATCTTGCTCTGTCCCATACTTTCTAGGTTGCTGATAATGAGACTCCCATAATTTTCAACAGATGAGGTTCAAGTTGGATAGCCAAGATGATGCAACCAGACAAGCTTGCACCCATGTTTTCACGTCTGCTCTGCGACAGTATCGGTATAACTTGAGGAAAACTCACTTTGAAGTTAAGGCTAACAGTGAACTTTCCCAAACATCTCCAGTGGAAAATATATCGGATGAAGACTGGAGGGGCCTTGTTAAACACTGGTCTGATCCGAAGTATCAGGTACATTATATATATGTGATCAGATCACATGTTGAAGTCCTATTTACGCATGTGCCACACAAATCTATCTTCTTGTAGGTGAACTGTTCAAAGAACAAGGCCAACCGTACGAAAGTGAAATTCCAACAGACGACAGGATCTCGTAGCTATATTGCACACTGCGAGGCTCTTGTAATTAGTTGTTGTTTCACTCTTTTCACTGTACCACATTATCAGATCTATATTGACTTGTTTGAAATGCAGAGGAAAGCCCGCAAGGACCAAAAAGTACCTGAACCAAATGTTGTGGAAATCTTCAAGGACTGTCACACCAGCAAGAAGAAGGGCATGACTACACCAGTCAAAGCCGTTGTTGTAAGTCCTTAATCCTCATGCCTTTTAACTACTACTTACTCTGACTTCTGCCTTGAACTGCATGGTTTGCAGCCAATGTCTATTACTCTTTTCAATTTTATACACAATTGTCTTAGCGTATCATTGCACCTTACAAGGTTTAAAAGAGAGGAGTGATGTTCCTTTGATCTTGACCCGTAATCTAGTTCCGTGCTGGACTTGCCCACAGAACGTTACAATTGCCGGTTTGCCTGTTCTCAGTTGTTTTGTGATATGAATGATGTCATACTATGGTTACCGTATTATAAACTTCGTCTCTTTATCCTTAGCCCTCAATACAATGTGAAGAAATAGACAATACATTAGCGATGGTACATGGTCATATGTTTGGAACCTGGTTTTATTATGTACTTTGCAATGAAATACAACTAATATTTTACATGGGCTCACGAGAATAAGTTCTATATATAGACCAAAGATATTTTGTTTGGTTTTGCTGCCTCCTTAATATCTTCTGTTCTAGTACTACTAATGTAAAACCTCAACTTTTCAGCGAGCTATGGAAAAAATGGTGGAACCGCCACCTTCTAAAGGTGGCGAGGCAACTATAACCGCAATGTCAGCTCTTGCTGTAGTGGGTCAGTACCTGTCCACTAATAGTGCCAAAAGCACGTTCCTGTGTAATATTGGGTTGGTTGTTAAGGCAATATCGTCCAAACTGCCTTATGATCAAGATATGCAAGCTCAAAGCAATGTTGTATCTGCGCTCCAGACACAAGTCCATTCCCTAACAAAGACCCTTTGTGAAACAAGGAGAAACATTGCTCAATGTCGTCAAGATATGCATGGTTTTGAAACCATACTATCAGACATTTTGCTATGTTGTTTAGGAGCCTAGGGGAAATGAAGGCGAGGGTTATGGTGCTCCATCGGACAATACAGCATGAAAACGTAACAGTCAGGTCAAATGAACTGAGCTTCTGAACTTCTGGTGGTGCATTTATCTGCTAGACTGTTAAGTTTTATGCCAACCTTCCTTTTGTTATATAGTTGTAATTTGTTTTGGTGCGATACAAAATTTATTCTTAACGTGCAGCCACCGGCTGAAGAAAACAGCAAGCCATTTTTGTATAGTGTAGGGTGTTCCCTATATTTGCACTGGTGGCGATATTTGATGCCGAGTGGATGTAATCTGTGCAATCACCTTAATAGCCTAGCGTTAGTTTCGGCCTTATTTATTTCCTAGTCTTCTTTTTCCCTGGTTTGCTAGTGGCCGCAACTACCATGGGCCATATACGGGTCGTAGGATCCATGGGTCTCCTACGGGCCATCGATAAATGGGCCTGTAATCGGTGGGCCTCGGGTCATCGGATAAATGGGTCTACATGGGCCGTAATCGGGCGTAATTGGTATCGGCCCAACATGGTAACAGGCCGTTAACAGGCCATAGGACAGCAAAGTCTTAATTCTGTCACAGGCATAACGGGTCGTTAATGGGCCAGAATATAGGACGGGCTGGAAACGGCGCAACGGGTTAAAAGGACAGAAACGGGCCGACTCTTGCCATGGGCTGAATTTGGCCCATTAGGGTAACAGGCCAGTAACGGGCCGACTCTTGCCATGGGCTGAATTTGGCCCATTAGGGGAACATGCCAGTAACGGGCCGACTCTTGCCATGGGCCGAATTTGGCCCATTAGGGGAACAGGCCAGTAACGGGCCAGAAGTAATCGAGGGCCGAAAAGGAGCCCAAGAACGTATGGGCCGTCAATAGGCCGAAAGCTAACACAGGCTGGAAACGACCCATGTAAATCATGGGCCGTTAACGGGTATAAAGAAAATTATTGTTCATTATGGGCTAGAGTCACTGTGGGCCTGTAAAGGGCCGAAAGATACGAAAGCCTCATATGGGCCGAAAGACGTCATGGGCCATACATGGGCCGAAAGTGAAATGGGCTGGTGTTATATTCGATGGCCCACATGACGTTGTTGGGCCGATTTCCTTTAGGGCCTAACGGGCCGTAAAATGGGCTATTTGCGAAGAGACCGTTAACAGGCTTTTCATGGGCCAACCCATTAACTTTTGACCAAGTCAAACGGGCCAGCTTTGTAAGCTAAATGGGCCAGTGGTGGGCCGTGACACGTGTCGACATATCATAGGCGCCTATCTGACCCACTGACGAGCTGACATGTGTTTCGTCCGGCAAATAAGAATTTTACACGTGGAAATTTCCCATTGGTCGGGGCTGTTAACGGGTTATCGGATCCAAAACCCGACCCGATAGCTTAACGGCGTTCTGTTACAGTGGATGCCACATGTCGGTCACCCTTGATGAAAGCACTTCTGTGATGCGCGATTTATCGTCATGGAAGTGGACACTTCGGTGATGATAATTTTGGTAATGTCATGGAACACTTCTACGACAGCACAGGTATGACTATCTTGATTCTATCATAAATTTGTCATGGATGTACATGCATGACAAAAAATGCGACCTACTGTGACAAACACGTATCATCACGGAAGTGTATTTTTTTTGTCGTGATGTAGATCTCAGTATCATTGGGTTGGCTGGTGAGGATGCTCCGGCTGACTTTGCTGTCGGAGGAGGGGAAGAAGATCTTAGGCGTGTGGAGATGGAGCCCGAGGTACTGCTCCGCTGTGATGGAGGGTTTCGTCGTTGGAGTAGCTCCGGTGAGTTGTACGACATCGAGGCTGAAGCAGGACAAGAGAGACAACGAACAACGTTAACCTGAGTGGAATTATAATAGCATCTCCAATACATGACGTAAAATACATAACCACAAAGTGCTAGGTGTAAAATACATCCGCCGCTCATCTCTGAACTTAACTGTCGAAAGTGAACTTAAGTGTCGAAACTGAATTTTGCTGTCGAAACTGAATTTTGCTATCGAAACTGAACGCACTAGCAAGGTGAGGCTACACGTCGGTCGACTGACTTTTTCATCTCTAGCCAGTCGATTTTGCAGCTGTTGGATACGAAATCAAGGGCCTGTGGTTCATCTTCAACCTCCACCCCCTTGAGCCGCCAGCCACCACCAGCCAAACAGCAGCCCCCCGCCGTCCGCGGCCGGCGGTGCGCCGCCCCGCCCGCCCTGAAAACACTCCCCACCGCCGGTCCGCCGCCGCCCCGGCCATCCCTCTAGGCCCCCCGTGCCGAGCTTTTTCTCCGGCGATCGCCACCGCCGGCGACCACTGCCCCCATCCTGAACCCTAAGATAGATAGTGGGGTACCTCTCCGGCAAGCCCCCCTCCCCGATGCTGCTAGTTCTTCCTTCACCCCAGCGAGCCCCCACCCCTTGAAAATCGACTGACCCAAAAGTCGATTCAGTCGACTAAAGTGTAGCTAAATCGGAGCAGCATCGCAAGCAAGAACAAGAGAGAGAGCAGCAGCGCGAGCAAGAGCAGACCAGGCAGGGGACCGAGAGCAAGAGCAGAGCAGCAGCGCGAGCGAGAGCTAAAGCAGCAGCAGCTCCTACTGATGTGGACGTCGCCGCCGAGGGAGCGACGCCATGGAGGAAGTGGCCAGCGACGCCGCCATGGATGGAGTCGCGCCGTGTCGGCTCGGGACCGAGCGCCGGCAGCACCGTGAGATCGAATCAAGAAGAAAATGCGGCGATTAGTGTACAACCTCTTTGGTGGCGCCGATTAGGCCGCAGGTTCATCCGAGGAAACGGTGATGATGATGCTCTTCCGGTGGTGCAGGTGAAGATGGCGGTGTGGGAATGGAGGTGGCGCGAAAGACGAGGGGAACATCGGGGCAGCTCCTTGGAGGTGGAGGACGGGGTGGATGAACCGGCGGGACGATGAGGTCGACGACGGATCCTCATCCGGTACGGTGGATGAGGGATGTCGAGGTGTTGCTGTGGACGACGTCGTCGGGGAAGAGGCTCCGGCGGGGTGGCGGACGGAGCAGGGTGTGGGGTTTCGTCGCGGGTTTTCGCGGCCTCAGTGTACGAATGGGTGGGCGGATGGGATGGCAGTGGGGAACCATGGCTTAGAGACGCGCTTTTCCAAAATGTGGGGTAAGTTACGAAAGTACCCCCACCGATTTGAGGCGTTTCTTTTGGTTTAGGGGTACCACGGGCATTTCGCATGTCGGGATTTCACAGGAGGTGGGAGTTTTCGTGCGCGTTGTAATTTTGGAATAGCAAGGCGCGGGTTGAGATGGAGGGAGTTGTCGGAGCACAACGGGACAAAGATATATCTTAAATATTTCGGGCTAACAAGGTGCGGGTTGAAATTTCCAGGCAAGCCTAACGTGTACTGTACCAAATCAATGTGCACTACAAATGTCATTCAAAACTTTGAATTCATTTTATGTTCAATTAAAATATTTCGCTACGTGTATAATGCATGCAACCTACTACTCAAATGAACGTTTTAGTGCATTCGAAATGTATATACTACCGCTTCAATATGAACTAAATTTGAATTCGTTTCTCTATTTGAATAAGATCTACAATAATGATTGTTGTGAAGTCAAAGCATTTGAATTTGTTTCTCTATTTTAATAAGATCTACAATCATCATTATTGTCAAGTTAAACCATCGTTTGTGTATTATCTTCACAGCACACCACATGATTAGTCTCAAGTTACATATGAACTATGTGTACTATATGAACTCGAACTAGATTTTTTGAATCCACTTTATTTTTATTTCAAATCACATTACATTTCTAGCTCTAGCTAGATCTTCATAATCTAAACCATGTCTCATATGTATAATGTGTTTATCACATTATGTATGGTGCCCCGCCCCCTACGCCTACAAGTATTTAGATGTGAGTTGCAAACACCACACATTACCACAAATTCAAATAAAATGTGAGAATGTTTGATATATAGTATTGTTTAGATTGTTCGATATTTAGTTGTAAGCTGCAAATGCCACACATTATCACAAATTCAAATAAAATGTGAGATTGTTTGATGTATAGTATGGTTTAGATTGTTTGACATTTAGCTGTGAGTTGCAAACGCCATGCATTATCACATTATGGTATAACATGTGCACATCACGTGTATCACCGCTATATTCATGCATGCAATGTTTAAAACACTATGATCTCCTATTCAAATATATGAATCCGCTTTCATATCAAATTATGATCTTTGTTAGTCTCTTACACCCACACAATCCTCTAACCTTTGTAGCTACCACTAACTTTCTCTCGTGCATGCAGACGCCCTCCTCGCCCTCCCCCTCCCTCAGCATTCTATCCACTGGGCACATTCATTTTTTTCTTTAGGTCGTTCTCCCAGAGTCTCCACAACTCCTTTCCAACACACACCGATCCATAAACCTCTCCAGCGATTCCTGCCTACAACATACACATACACCTTCAATCTCCTCCTTTATGTGTCCTTGCCTCGTGTCTCTCATATGGTCAGACACACGTGTAAACTCTCGCCCCTCTTTTCATCGATCTCACAACCGCACACTCCTCCCCCTATCTAGCTAGTAGTTGGGCCTCTCGCACCACCTCCTAGCTCCATTCTCTCTGTCTATCCGTCTCGCTGGGCCTTATTTGCCTCTAACAAATGGACGTGCACCGACCGATCTCTCGCTATACATATAGCTAGCTAGGTCCTTATAACTCCTTTTTACCCACACGTCAATCGATCTACCTCATTAGTTGTGTCTCTCCCTTCCTCCGACAAACAACAATTGATTACCGATCTAGTTAGGTTTGCTTACCAAACACATGGTTCCCCTTCATCATCCATGGATGCGTCCCGACAGATCTATCACGCACAGGCACACACAGAAACACATCCCCACTCTTATTGATAACATTGCAGTTCCACCCTCAGTTTGTCTAGTAGGCCTCTCCCACCATCTTCGAGAAGCAACTCCATCACCCATCCAGCACTCTACCCCTCTCCCTCCCTCTCCCTCCCTCTCTCTCTCTCTCTCTCTCTGTCCCATCATATTTCCCGTCCTTCAGTTATGTATGGATGTCGACCGATCTCCCTCAAGACATAGCTGGGTCTCTCCTTCTCAACACATATACGAGTCGTTCTACCTCTATAGTTAGGCCTCTGCCTACCCCTCCCACCCCCCCCACCCCCACACACACCGATACATCAAGCGCTCTAGTCATGTCTCCCTGCCACACATAAACTTGACATGTGCCCTCTAACGTTCCGGTAGGCCAGTCGCCCTATATCTTTGACTTGCACACACACAATTTCGATGGCTCTCTTCATCGATCTCGCACCCACCCACTTGATCCTCTCTTCGGCTCTATCGATAGATATGACCCCTCCCTCTCTTCTCGTGGATTTCCCGACCCTCTATGTATGATATGGATAGGCCTCCATTTCACACACATTGCATGCAAAATTTTGTTTGAGATGTCATCGACACATATTCCCACAAATAATTCACGAAATCAACCCCCCACCCCAAAACAAAAAACACTCACGAACGCGGTTTGTATCTCTCACACACACCCACGTAGGTGGGGGACATGCACAAAGAGAAGAGGTGCATGCACAACGCACGTACTCCCGTCTCTTTCCCAACCACACCCACGCGGGTACACGGTGGAGCTCATTTCTGTACGAAAAAGGCAGCCCATGTGGTAATTTGGCACGTGTACCTGTTGTCCACTTGGTGGAGGGAGGATCGTCTACCACGGGTGAACAAACAAATTGCGACTTGACATGTTATGTTAAAAAAAGAGGCAAACCATGTGGGGCCTACCTTAGAGGCAAGGCTCTATACACTGGAGTACTTTTGATGTGTCCCGTCAACTCGCAGAATGAGGAGAAGCTTGCTTAGTACGCCGTCTCCCCCGTTCCTAAATATAAGTCTTTGTAGAGATTTCACCATGAACCACATGCGGATGTATATAGATGCATTTTAAGTGTAGATTCATTCATTTTGTTCCGTATGTAGTGGAATCTCTACAAAGACTTATCTACTAGTAATAGCTAGCCCCCACTACTAGGAATTCTCTATCCTCTCCTTGATCCACATCATCAAAATCGATGCAGCCGTTAGATGAAGTAAATCAGTCCATAATAGCCGTCCGATCTAGACGTTGAGAGGCTCCGCACTAAGCCACATGCAAGCATGCAGAAATACCGTGGCACATGCATGTGAGTGGGTTTTAAATCACATCAACATGTCTGCATGCAAGCATGCACCAGTAGCATGCATGTCAGTGAGCTTTTAAGTCCCATTAACATGTCAAAAAGAAAAATATAATCCCATTATGCAGTAGGAGTTGGCTGATCTTTTTTCCTTACGTGGGATGATCTAAATGATGATGGGAGTTTATTTAGTTTGGCTACCACATTTGTTATGCGGTCATAGAGTTTTTTTAGTTCTATCAAAACGATAATTTTGCGCAGAGAGATATACCGCTGTTCCGCGGCAACGCGCGGGGACTCATCTAGTAATATTTAGGAACGGAGGGAGTACTATGTAAAGAGTTAGGTGTCGCACGGTGATAGTGTGAGGTGGGCCATGTAATCACTGAGCCTGCGTGTTTTTACTGCTCTTGCACGCCTCCGCTGTAAGAATGGAGAAAATTGTAATCTAGTAGTAGTACCTCCTTTCGCCGAAAGCGTGGGACATCCAGCAGTCCTACCACCTCAGTAATAAAGACCAATGAGTCGTCAAATCACATAGACCCAGCAGTAAGTTGGACGGATGAAGCAACCATCACTCTTGCGCCAGTGAGAGGTCGCATCCACTCTGCTCGGGCATGAATGCGGCACCGATTATTTGGAGCGGCGCTGTCCGTTTCGGGCGAGAAGCGCGCGCGGGCGATGGAGGGGCTTTGGGTGGGCCAGGCTGGTCAGGAGCGGGCGTGGTAGTTGTCCGCATGTCCCTACCGGACACGCCCGGAAACGAGAGGATGCACCGACTCTCACGGCTAAAATCATACACTACACAACATCTCTCTGTAGGAGTAGGTCGATCTGTCGCTCTCTCTAACACACATGTTGTTAAACACACACACACACACACACACACACACACACCTTGGTCCCGTTGCACCTTCTAACGTGACTTATTACACCTAGACGGAGGGAGTAGTAAGTATACGAGATACGGTGGCACACTGACTTAAGTCGAATACAAGTGCCCAAAATTTGTGTGCATGTTATAATAAGGATTCACTTAAAATAGTACGTGAGCGAACAGAGGGATCAATTGGACAGTGTTCCCGAGCAGTAGCGAGATGTGTGAGGTAAGAAACACCGCTGGCGCTTTTAATTTTTCTTATTAATTTGTTTGTTTCACCCTCTGGCTGGTGGGACCCAACGTACTACGTGAAGAGAGGTAAGGTGACTAAGGCTGCATTATTTCTGCACCACTATGGATAGTCTTACCACCAAAGCCACATGACAATATTATGATTGAAATCCCAATGACTCCCACACACACACACAAAAAAAACACGGCATGCTTGTCACACGAATGCAGGAATGTATAAAAGATTATTTCCCTCTCGTTGAACATAACGGGAGGGTTGTGTAGCTGGTTAGCCTGTTCGCTCATCAAACTTGAGGTCTCGGGTTCGATAACTACACTTGAGCATAATTTGTGCCAGGAGGATTCTTTGACTGGTCAAAATGTTTTCTAGGGTTTGCACGCTTCACACTCTCTCTCCAGTATATATATACACGATGGAGCCTCAGCGCTTGTAGTTGCTCTCTTCACACTCTCTCGCCCTCTCCTGCTGGAGCCTCAGTGCTTGTAGTTGCTCTCTTCACACTCTCTCGCCCTCTCCAGATCTAAACAAGACGTTGTTGGCCTCTCTCTCCCCTCACTGCTGCTCAAAGAGCCGGCAGGATCCGTCTGCCGGGAAGGGAAGGAGGCTTAACGCTGTCGCCGTCGGCGAGGGACTACCGGCACAGCTATTCACTTTCCACCTAGCGGCGGCGCGGGAGGGCCTCCAACCCCTTCTTCTTCGCCGCCGTCCCGTCGCCCACCGAACCACGCCCGAAGAACCTTAAGGTATAATTTACTTACTCCACATGCATTGCTCTAGCTGCATGTATACCATGAATCTAGGACGTGGTTCAGAGAGGAACGGAGTGGGGGAAAGTTGTGGGAAAAGTTGTGTATAGCATGAATCTAGGACGTGGTTCAAAGAGGAAATGAAGGGGGAAAGTTGTATAGCATGAATCTAGGACGTGGTTCAAAGAGGAAAGGAATGGGGGAAAGTAGTGGGGAAAGTTGTATCACATAAATCTAGGATGTGGTTCAAAGAGGAAAGGAAGGGGCGAAAGTACTAGTTCAAAAAGGAAAGGAAGGGACAAGGCTGTAGAGTTTGAGCAGGACTAGATTTGTTGCGCTCACATAGGGAAAGGTGTCTAAAGATAACAAAACTGGGACCAACACAAATATGCTCCTTGGTTGTTTGTTCTTTGTTGCAACAGACTGTGCATGACCACAGTACATCGGTAGATGCACATGGTGTTGCTGCGTCCACTGTCCCGTGCAACTCATTAGCTGTTGTTAATCTAAGGCCCTGTTTGGTTAAAAACTCCCTAGTCCCTACCTGCTTGGTTCCAGGGACTAAACATGGACTAGAGGTTATTAAATGACATGCTAAAAGACCATGTTACCCCTAGTAATGAACTAATAGAGACAAGGTGTGATGCGTGGCAGGGGAAACTGTTGGAAAAAGTCCCAAAAAGACTCCCTCGGGGTCTTCTTTCTTTAGTCCCAAATGCCCACTTTTAGTCCCTAAAAGTCCCTCTTGTTTGGTTTAGATGGGACTAACACGGAGTTTTTTAGTCCCTACACCAAAATGTCCCTGTAAACAAACACCCTCTAATAATGCCGCCGGAAAATTGATGCAATGCCACAGTTAAAAGCAAATTACATGTTTAACGAATTTTATTGTTAATATAATCTCTATGTTAATATTAATCAATGCCACAGTTTGAGAAATGCTACTGTCCTGCTTTCTTTCCCATTTAGATAAGGTAGATGCTTCTTTTTGTTGGCTTCTGTGTCATCCACCGTTATTGACCACTAATTGTTTCCTTTGCACCTCTGTGTAAACAGGGTTATCTACTTCACCTCTTTGCCATTGTGACCTTTTGTTGCACTGCACAAAACACTTTTGTTTTAAGAGTGTTTTGTGCAGTTCAACCAAAATGTCACACCGACAACGTTGCTTGATTGCTTGATCTTAGTGGAACTGCACAAGAGGAGATCTTACTTCCTATCCGTTAAGGCGAATTTGGTTCAGTCTTCTTCTTGTGAGTTGTTTGAATTCCGCATCATGAGAGGTCAGTACTAGCCTTCTTTCACATGATTCTGCAGTGTGCTTTCATATGTTGTGCTACTTGTACGATAATGTTGCTTGATTTTAGTGAACTGCACAAAAGAAGACAAGACTTCCAATCTGTATGTGCACCGTAATATCCCATTGAGGTAAGATAAGGATATTTCACAACTTCTGGCCTGTATTTTTCCACATTCATCAGAAAATTAAGTTTAGTACTATACTTGTGCTCCCTAATTGACATGCCAAATCTTACATTGAAGGCGAAACTTGTCTGTTATTGAACCAAGTGATGAAGGGGAAGAACAAGCGGAAGAAAAACAAAAATCAACTCTAGGTGCTGTAATGAAGCACTGGAACTATGATGACACAAGTAATGATATAGTTTTGCATCTTAATTTATTGCTATGGCTGGAACGAGTAATTGTTTTGCCACTGATTTGATGCCACTCTTAATGTAATATGTAATTATCTCTACTTGTGAAAACATGGATCTTCTTTGAAGATACCATATATTTTAGTCGAACTGCACAAGAAGATGTTGGAAACATTAAACTAATCGAGGAGTATATAGTAAGCATGGCCACCACCGTAGATAGCAACAGATGGTTCCGGAGAAGTGCTTCATCTGTATGCTCTACACAATAAGCCTCCTGACAAAGGTTGGTACTCGCCCATTGATTTCGTCCATATGATTGAGCTTTGTCATCTCTATTGGTGTTGTGCTACTGTTTAGATACTGTCATGAAAAAGTGGTATTGTCCTTGAGAAGTGCTTCATCTGTGCTATTTTAAATATTTCCTTTCCTTTTTTTCGAGCAAACAGGGATGCTAGAATTTAGTAGTCCTCTTGTCTTTGCACAACAGGATCATCTTCCTCTGAAGAAGAATATGGAGTACGTGAAGTGGCTAGTTCCGATTATGCCAGGATGAAGAAGCCCTGTCTATCTTCTCATCAGAAGGAGCAGTTGAAGGATGGTTACATTACTCCCCACAAGACCAAACTAACTTCAGCTCAGAAGGACTGACAAATCTCCATTTTTTGTTGTGATGCGCGAGTACAATGTTGTTCTAGGATTCATTCTAGTGAGTTCCATTTTTCTAAAAGTGTGCTCTACATGGACCATGTATGTGCCTGTTGAAACTATCAATTCATAGTACAGTTTGCTTTATACTAATCACTTTTTTGTATTTGTGCAAACATGGGTGCTCAGCTTGATTTCAATGGGAACTGCACAAAATGTTCATGAATACATCAAATCATTCATTTCCACCACAAGAAAGGAGGTGACGATAAGTTCAAGGCATTGCAACATATAAGGGCGAAATCATACAAGCTACGCACGAATTTGGTTAATTTTGGTGGAACTGCACAAAAA
This sequence comes from Triticum urartu, assembly GCF_003073215.2. NCBI lineage: Eukaryota > Viridiplantae > Streptophyta > Magnoliopsida > Poales > Poaceae > Triticum > Triticum urartu. The sequence continues at coordinate 120,252,690 of NC_053023.1, read as the reverse complement.
GAACAACTGGTTTATTTAGCACGAGGTGCCATGTCAATGTCCGAACTGATGGCAAACCCTGCCCATTCCACAATCGTAGGCATTTGATATTTTGGAATGGGACAACCATGTCAAATTTTGCTCATTGATTTTAGCAATACATGCGTTTGATATTTTCGAATGGGACGCCCTTTGCTGTCAGCAGCGTTGATCAATTTTTTCTTTATTCTTTAGTTGTGAAGTAAATATTGCCTCTGACATGTGAGTCGCTGAGATGCATAATCATCGATTGTTTTGAATGTTCTCTATGAATTGCTAGGCCTGTGTGTTTGATTGCAATGTACAGAAACGCTAAAAAGCTGCTCAAACTCTTTGTACTCCTTCTGTTCCTTTTTACTTTGCACATTGTGAAAGTGCATACTTTTTTGTATAAGATTGGTCAAAGTAGAGATACTTTGACTGCAGACAAAACTTGTATGCAGACTAGAAAGGACCGGAGGGAGTACATGTGAAACTGCTGCAAACGAGGTGATCACCCAGGGAATAATGCTAGTACGTATTGTTTTGCATGTTCGTCCAATGCTAGTGATACAGGAATTCGAACTAATCGAAATAAATTCATTCATACACGGTCGGATTTCATATAAACATGTTGGATTTCATTACATTTCATACATTCTTCAACTAAAAAGGGGTGCACTGGAGGTATAATTCATTAACCGAAGCTACCCACCTGTGTCCCGCTGAGCCAAACAGAAGCTTCAGTGACTTAACTGCAGGTGCAGTTGCGTAACTGACATGTGGCCTGTTGGGCCCATGTGTCAGTCAGCTAACTGCACCAGCAGTTAAGTAGAAGCAGCGTTCTTCTCCAGCGCAACTCTCTGACTCCATGTCGCCGCCAAGAAGCTAACCGGCCGTCAATGGTCAACCCGCCTAGCTTAGCTTCAACCAGAGGTTAGCAGCGGTGGCCTTACTTGGACCCGAGCGGCGGCGACCTACCATGTTCTACTCTTCCTCGTTTTCTGTGTGGCACGACCTCGTTGGCAGCAGGGATGTCCTCTGTCTCGTTGCCGGCGGGCGGTGTCTCAGCGGAGCGGTGGAAATCCTCCCCCACATTGCCGGAAGGGTCGGGCCTCGGCTGAGCCGGCGATGTCCTCTGCCTCGTTGTTGGCGGGGCGGGGCCTCGGCGGAGCCGGCGGTGTCCTCTGCCTCGTTGTTGGCGCCGCGGGGCCTCAGCGGAGCAGGGCCTCGTCGACACCAGCGGAGCGGGGACTCGTCGGAGCCGGCGGTGTCCTCTGCCTTGTTGTTGGCACCGCGGGGCCTCGGCGGAGCAGGGCCTCATCAACGCCAGCGAAGCGGGGACTCGTCGGAGCCGGCATTGTCCTCTGCCTCATCCTCGGTCTTGCCAAACAGCGCCTCGCCTGCTTCATCGCCCTCTTTGCTAGCCTCTTTGTAGGCGGCCACAGCCTCCGCCACTTGCATGCGGTACCGCCAGCGCTCGAGGCGGCCCTTGCGGGCGAAGCGGTACGAGTCGAGCAGCGCCTCCTGCTCCGCCCACTCCGCGGCGATCTGCTCCTCCGCCTGCAGGTGCTCCTGGAGGAGATTGCGGTTGTAGGCGGCGTCGGCCTGCGCCTCCTGGAACTGCTCCACATGCATCTGCCTCACCCTATCCATATATTGGGCATGGGCCTCGCCAATGGTCATGGTGCAATGCACCGGCGAGGATGGCGCGGAGGAGGGGGTTGGCGCCGGATCGTCGACTACCGTGTTCTCCATTGGGACGTCGTCGTCCTCCGGCTTCCTGCCGGCCAGCCGGTCGGCAGCAATGGATGCCATCTCCTTGTGGTCCGTCGTCCGCCCATCCCGAAGAGCGCTGGAGCGTGAGGAAGCCATGGTGGGCAGTAGTGGTGTGGACAGGAGAAAGGGAACAGATGCGGATGATTGCAACTATGGCCGACGCAGCAGTTTATATAGCAATGGTGGGCGGGCGGAGGGACGGACGTGTGGCACCAGAGTAGCCGCCTCGGCAACCGCGTATCATTAATGTGGGCGGCAGATGGACGGACGGACGACACTTGTGTCGTTTGAAGGCGGAGCAATCGCCTGCACCGGGAAGCGGGGCGGGCGGCACTAACTGTTTCGGGCGGAAAGTGCGCGCGGGCAAGGAGATGACTTTACTTGGAGAGGATGACAATGGGGACCCACCAGGTCCATAGCCTCACGTACGCAAGTGCCTCCTTATTATATATATATATATAACTATAATTTATTTTGCTTCCTCCTGGTTTCCTGACATCATGGTCCCACACCATTGTCAACCTATGTAGTACTCCCTCATTTCCGGTTTATAGGGCTTATCTCAAAATTTTAGTTTTTCCATTTTATAAGGCTCAATTTGGTTGTTCCCCATCACATGTTCAGACTTCAAGGTGCATTAAATCATTGCATGCAAGTATTAAGAGAAAACTGACCAATGCATGCACTTTATGCATGCATGCATTGCAATTAATGCATTCATAAACATAATTTTTTGAGGAAAACAAGAGCATTAATTGGGTGCTTTTGCAAAGTACAAAAAATATTCCACCACTCATCATCTACCTTGGTTGGTGAGATTTTTGAATTGAGCCTTATAAACCGGAAAGGAGGGAGTAGTCAATAAACGAGAGAATTGCACAAGAAGCGGCCGACAGTTGGGACCAAGCAGCTCGAGCAGTATTTGTGTTTTTGAGGTGTGAGCACTACAGAGTTTTTCGATGTTTAGCCCAGATATTAGTTTTTCTCCTCTGAACAACAACGAAAACATCGCTGCAGGTATTAACTGGGCGGGCTGTGGCCCGTCTAGCCCAGGCCAGATATCCAGCCCAGATATTAATTTTTTTCAAGCTGAAAATGGCTAGCCCAGCTATACTTTTTTAGGAATACCCAGGCAAGGTCAAGTTGTTATTCTCCGCCCCGCTGGGCTGCAAATCTTTCCTAGGAGGGATGCATTAGGCTTAACAAGAAAATGGGCTTTAAGAAATAATAAATGGGATGTAATTATAAAAACTGGGCAGTAACTATAAAAAAATGCACCAAACACGTGATTACTTTATAAAATATTATTTTTGGATATTGAAAATTTTAATTCATTAATTGTTGCGAGCGCAATGTTTCGTTGGATTTTTACGTAATATAAATTTATATTGAAATTGTATTTAATCTGACTAGAAATATCGGGATAAAAATATTTCGGATCCCATCAAAATGTGGGAAATTTTATTGAATTCTGTTTTGAACGGTTGGTTGAAATGGGATGTACTTTTAACAAACTGTAAATAGGCTATAGTAAATTCCATTAGAATTCAAAAATGGGCTACACATTCTTACAAATCTTAAATGGGCTATAAGTTCTCTGCCACACACTTCTGGCCTTACTAAGTTGACGCGTCCCCTAAAAAAACAGAGTTGACACATATGCAAGGCTTTGTCAACTTATAGTCAACACACGGTTCTAGCAGCAGTGACCGTTGGATGTCCATCCAACGGATGCCGTGCTTCTTCTTCAATCTCGGATATTCTAGCTTCACCCGCCCAAAAAATGATTCCTCCCCTGACATCTGGGGCGCACCGTTTCGGAAGCTGACCTATGGGCCTACTAAGTTGACGTACCAAGGGCTTTGTCAACTTAGTAAATATAAACGATTCTAGCTGCAGTGACCGTACGATGTCCATCCAACGGCCGTCGTGCTTCTTCAACCTCTGGTCTTCTTGCTCCGGCCGCCCAAAGTAGCCGGCTGTGCTGCCGCGGAGGCCTCACCGCCCCCTATTACTCCCACCGCTGGCCATGCCATCCCTCCACTCATCCACACCTCATGTTATTCTGTGGCGACAGCAGCGCAGCCGAACCAGTGAACCCTCGTACTCCTCTCCGCGTGTGCATCCACTGTCGCGTCTTCCCTGGCTCCGCGTCATCCCCTTCCTAGGCCTCGCCGTCGTCCACCGCCCTGGTGCTCTCGGCGCGGCGTGGTCACGTGGTCAAGGAACGACTTCCATCGAACGTGGACTGTACGTGGAGAGGCTGACAGCTGGATGCACGGCAGCCGCAAGAAAGTGCCTCCCTATTACGCGCAAAATAATTATTCCTCCACCTGACAGCGGGGACCCACCGGTCGGGCCACCGTATTTCGCGAAAAAAATGATTCGCCCCCTGACTGCTGGGACCCACGAGCTACATCTTCGCACGCAAGGAAGAGCGTCCGGAAAAAAACAATTCGCCCCCCTGACTGCTGGGACCCACCAGCTACATCTTCGCACGCAAGGAAGTGCGTCCGAAAAAACGATTCGCCCCTCGACTGTTGGGACCCATCAACTACACCTTCGCACGCAAGGAAGTGCGTCTGGGCAAAAAAACGATTCGCCCCCCTGACTGCTGGGACCCAGCAGCTACACCTTCGCACGCAATGAAGTGCGTCCGGGCAAAAAACAAAAAACAAAATGATTCACCCCCCTGACTGTTGGGACCCACCAGCTACATCTTCGCAGGCAAGGAAGTGCCTGACAGTCGGGACCCACCTAGTCGAAGCATACGTAGCGTTGTCATTCTGGTTGCAAACGTGTACGTACATACTGGTCGATGTAGAGGCGCGCACGTGTCGTAGTAGAGGCGCGCACGTAGCATGTACACGTACGTACAATGGCCAGGGTGCAAGAAAGAAAATACGGCCACGTATGTGTACATACGGGCAGGGTCTCGAACGCCTACTCGCGCATATGTACGGCCAGGGCTCGTTTACATGGCTGGGTCGGAATGGAGAAACATCATCGTCGTCGTGTTCATGGGGAGGCAACGGAATGCGTCGTGCTCATGGGGAGGTAGCGGAATGCGTCATGTTCATGGGGAGGCAACGTAATGCGCGTGTTCATCGGGAGGCAACGGAATGCATCGTGTTCATCGGGAGGCAACGGAACGCGTGGGAGCCAACCGGCTGGGTCGGAACGGAATGCGTGCTCGTGTTCATCGGGAGGGCTTGGATGAAACATGCGATGGAAACGAGGCCTGGCGTACCGCAGAACGGAGGAAACAGACCTCGTAGGGGTCCTGTTGATCAGGAGGGGTGTGGCGTACCGCAAAACGGAGGAAACGGACCTCCTACGGTCGAAACGGGGGTCCTGTTGATCGGGAGGGGTGTGGCGTACCACAAAACGGACAAAACAGACCTCCTACGGTCAAAACGGGGGTCATGTTCATCGGGAGGGGTGTGGCGTACCGCAAAACGAGACTCCACGGGATACTGTTCATCTCCACCGTTGACCTCCTCCAGCCTCCACGGGCTCCTGTTCATCCAGCCTCCACCGCACGCTACTCCACCGGCTACTGTTCAACCACCCCTCCACCGTCTACTGTTCATCCAACCCTCCACACCACGGGGTCCTGTTCAACCACCCCTCCACCGTCTACTGTTCATCCAGCCCTCCACACCACGGGTCCTGTTCAACCACCCCTCCACCGTCTACTATTCATCCAGCCCTCCACACCACGGGGTCCTGTTCATCCAGAGGCAACACCACCGCTCACTGGTCACCCCACCCCCCCCCCCCCCGCAATGCTCACTGTTCATCCAATCGACCGGCTTCAGTTAGCAGCAGTAGCGAAGGAATCGCTCGATCGGGTTCAGTTAACAGCCATCGATCGATCGCTCGGGTTCAGTAACGCATAGCCTGCAGTGCAAACGCTCAGGTTCAGTTAGAGCCCAACGCCTCACTCGGGTTCAGTTAGAGCCAACGCCTCGCACACACGCGCGTACGTGTATGAGAGAAACGCGCATCGCTCGGCCCCCGACCTCCCACCGTAACCGGGAACTCCCCAAAATTTTCCTCGCCCTCGCTTCTACCACGGTTTTTTCCGTCATGGACGGCCCAAAGAATGTCATGCAACTGCGTCTCCGGCCCGCCCAGGACGAAAAGCCCATTTTTTTCATGATTTTTTGTCATAGAAGTAGGAGCCCACCACATCTATGATGATACTGGGTTTTGTCACAATTATCGTCATAGAAGTGTCATATGTATGACATAATTTTTTTTCATTCGGCCCAAAATGTCACGGATGTGTCTTTTTTTGTAGTGCTAGTTCCTTTGTGAGGAGGTTTGAATTTTCATCTTCACGTAATTCTTAAACTGTCCTGTTTGATCTTTATGAAAATTCTTACACTATGGACTTAGAGTACTTTACCACTGCTTGCAAACTTCCACAATGGGGTAGTACTAGTGAACCTCGCAAATCTGAATTTAGAGATTTTCTTGGTAGTATAACTGTGGGGGAATCTAGAGATATAGCACAAGCCACCATAGGGAGCATTTACTTCCCTGATGTACATTATTTTGCTCTCTTCATAGGTAGATGCATTAACGGTAAAGATGAAGCATGTCACATGTGTATCCCTGACCTCAGTATTCTTAGGAGTGCTATGTTAGGAGATAAATCTTATAATTTGGGAGCCATTGTTGCACGTAGTTTGCATCTTAATAGATTTAATAGAGATTTCTTTGGTGGAATTTATGCAACCCGCATAGCTAATTTTCTTGGTATAACCATACGTGAGGATGATATTGAGTTGCCTCCTGCTTATTTAGATTATGAGGCTATGGTTCGTCATCAGTTTGTTGGGAGGAACAATCAGTTCCTCCAGTACCGACTAATCTTTGACAGACGATGCACCTATCACGTCACTCTCCCTGCTTCTATTTTCTTTGACTTTCAGGCAGAAGGGAGATATTTTATAACCAGAGAGGAGGCGGAAGAGTATAAGAGGAGAGCTGAGATAGCTCGCCTCCAAGCTGCAGCCCACGATGCAATGACTGCTGCATCTCAGTACAACCCCAACTACAACTTTGGATATCCGCCAGGCCATCCGTGGCATTATACCAACTTAGGCCAAAAGCCTAAGCTTGGGGGAGTACATATTTCTCACCGACATTACATTCATGTTCACACACTCATTGCTAGATGTCGATGCTCATACTTTTTCATTGTATCATCCATGCTAGTTTATTTTCTCTTTTTATGCTTTCTTCTTGTGTGTTTGATAAACCTTAAGAAAAACCAAAAAAAATTAGTTGTAGCTTTTAGCTAGTTTTAATTTCTATGCTTGTAGTAGTAATTAAAAAGAAAACCCCAAAAGATTTCCTTTTCTTCTTTTGCTCGTTGGGAGCTTTCCCGTGTAAATAGTTTTATTTCTTTTCTTTTCTTTGGGGGTCGATAGGAGAAGACCATAATTAAATTGCTGAAGTGGCTCTTATATGCATTATTGTTGATCTGACAAAAGAGCCCATACTGCCTTGTCTTCTCCTCTTTATTGAATACTTGCAGATTCTAGCTTAGTCCAATGCACGTGCACTATTATTATTATCTACATCGTTCGGTCATGCAAGTGAAAGGCAATAATGATGATTATATGATGAACTTATTGAGATGGGAGAAGCTGGTATGAACTCGACCTCTCTCGTTTTTGTAAATATGATTAGTTCATCGTTCCTGATTAGCCTATTATGAATAAACATGTTTGCAATGACAACTAGAGATCATAGTTTCTTATGCCATGCTTAATTAGCTAGGAGCTTATAATGGTTTACCTTGCATGCCAACATGCTATCAAAATGGTTGTGATGTGGTATGATAGGGTGGTATCCTCTTTTGAACGATTCGAGTGGCTTAACTTGGCACATGTTCACGCATGTAGTTGAAACAAAATCAACATAGCCTCTACGATATTTATGTTCATGGTGCATTATATCCTACTCATGCTTGCATTCGGTGTTGATTAATTTTAATGCATGTTCATGACTGTTGTCGCTCTCTAGCTGGTCGCTTCCCAGTCTTTTGCTAGCCTTCACCTGTACTAAGCAGGAATACTGCTTGTGCATCCAACTCCATAAACCCCAAAGTTATTCCATATGAGTCCACCATACCTACCTATATACGGTATCTACCTACCGTTCCAAGTAAATTTGTATGTGCCAAACTCTAAATCTTCAAATAAACATTCTGTTTTGTATGCTCAATAGCTCATGTATCAACTAGGGCTGTCCGTATCTTCCATGTTAGGCGGGTTATTCTCAAGAGGAGTGGACTCCGCTCCTCATTCACGAGAAAATGGTTGGTTACCGGGATGCCCAGTCCCATGCTTTATGCAAATCAAATCAAAATAATTACAAACAAAACTCCCCCTGGGACTCTTGTTAGTTGGAGGCACTCGTTGTTTCGAGCAAACCATGTATTGATGCTTGTTGGTGGAGGGGGAGTATAAACTTTACCATTCTGTTTGGGAACCGCCTATAATGTGTGTATTATGGAAGATATCACCATTTCTTGGTTGTTATGTTGACAATGAAAGTATACCGCTCAAAATATTATTCATCTCTATTTTAAAACCAAGCTCTGGCACCTCTATAAATCCCTACTTCCCTCTGCGAAGGGCCTATCTATTTACTTTCATGTTGAGTCATCATCCTCTTATTAAAAAGCACCAGTTGGAGAGCACCGCTGTCATTTGCATTCATTACTGTTAGTTTACATTGAGTATGACTTGAATGGATCTCTTTTGCCATGAATTACAATGTCTAGTCAGTCCTTGATATTTAAAGGTGCTCTGCATTTATGTTTTGCGGTCTCAGAAAGGGCTAGCGAGATACCATCTTATTATATCATATTATGATTGTTTTGAGAAAGCGTTGTCATCCAAGATTTATTATTATTGCTTGCTAGTTGATTATGCCATTGATATGAGTGAACATGAGACCTAAGCGTTATTGTGAATATGGTTAGTTTATAATCTTTGTTGAAAACTTGAATCCTGGCTTTACATATTTACAACAACAAGAGCAAACAGAGTTTGTAAAAGTTTTTCTTTATCACTTTCAGTTTGTCAACTGAATTGCTTGAGGACAAGCAAAGGTTTAAGTTTGGGGGAGTTGATACATCTCCGCCGTATCTACTTTTCCAAACACTTTTGCCCTTGGTTTGGACTCTAACTTGCATGATTTGAATGGAACTAACCCGAACTGACGCTGTTTTCAGCAGAATTGCCATGGTGTTATTTATGTGTAGAATCAAAAGTTCTCGGAATGACCTGAAACTCCACGGAGCGTCTTTTTGGAAATAATAAAAAATGCTGGCAAAAGATCAAGGACAGGGGGGGCACACCCTAGCCACGATGGTGGGGGCGCGCCTGCCCCCCTAGGCGCACCCCCTACCTCGTGGGCCCCCTGGAGCTCCTCCGACCTCGACTCCAACTCTATATATTCACTTTCGGGGAGAAAAAAAATAAGGGAGAAGGATTCATCGCGTTTTACGATATGGAGCCGCCGCCAAGCCCTAAAACCTCTCGGGAGGGCTGATCTGGAGTCCGTTCGGGGCTCCGGAGAGGGGAATCCATCGCCATCGTCATCATCAACCATCCTCCATCGCCAATTTCATGATGCTCACCGCCGTGCGTGAGTAATTCCATCGTAGGCTTGCTGGACGGTGATGGGTTTGATGAGATTTATCATGTAATCGAGTTAGTTTTGTTAGGGTTTGATCCCTAGTATCCACTATGTTCTGAGATTGATGTTGCTATGACTTTGCTATGCTTAATGCTTGTCATTAGGGCCCAGGTGCCATGATTTCAGATATGAACCTATTATGTTTTCATCCATATATGAGTGTTCTTGATCCTATCTTGCAAGTCTATAGTCACCTACTATGTGTTATGATCCGGAAACCCCGAAGTGAAAATAATCGGGACCACTCCCGATGATGACCGTAGTTTGAGGAGTTCATGTATTCACTGTGTGTTAATGCTTTGGTCCGGTACTCTATTAAAAGGAGGCCTTAATATCCCTTAGTTTCCATTAGGACCCCGCTGCCACGGGAGGGTAGGACAAAAGATGTCATGCAAGTTCTTTTCCATAAGCACGTATGACTATATTCGGAATACATGCCTACATTACATTGATGAATTGGAGCTAGTTCTATGTCACCCTAGGTTCTGACTGTTACATGATGAACCGCATCCGGCATAATTCTCTATCACCGATCCATTGCCTACGAGCTTTCCATATATTGTTCTTCGCTTATTTACTTTTCTGTTGCTATTTCTATCATCACTACAAAATACCAAAAACATTACTTTTGCTATCGTTACCTTTGCTACCGTTACCACTACTATCATATTACTTTGCTACTAAATACTTTGCTGCAGATATTAAGTTTGCAGGTGTGGTTGAATTGACAACTCAGCTGCTAATACTTGAGAATATTCTTTGGCTCCCCTTGTGTCGAATCAATAAATTTGGGTTGAATACTCTACCCTCGAAAACTGTTGCGATCCCCTATACTTGTGGGTTATCAGTACACATAGTTATGAACTTGGTTACATCGGTAAAATTCTCAGTTACGTTCAATGGTAAGAAACTGGAGGAGTTCAATCCATCACGTGGGATAAGACAGGGAGACCCAATACCCCCATACTTGTTCTTGTTAGCAGCTGAGGGCCTGTCGTGCCTTTTAAAATCGAGAAGTGAGTCATCCAATTTGGAGGGGCTGCAGGTGGCACCAACGTTACCACCAGTCAACCACCTCTTATTCGCTGATGACAACCTGCTGTTTTTCAAGGCAAATGGTATGGGGGCTAATGAGGTGAGCCAAGTCTTAAATATCTACTGCAACGCTACAGGTCAGAGAATCAATTATGCCAAATCCTCAATATATTTCAGCAAAGGGGTTCCGGAAAGTATGAGGAATGATATCAAGGCCATTCTAAATGTGCCCAATGAAACCCTAAATGAGAAATACCTTGGTATGCCATCGGACATTGGGAATAGTAAAAACGGAGCTTTCAAATACTTGAAAGACCGGTTATGGAGCAAAGTTCAAGGATTTATTGAGAAAACGATGTCATCAGCTGGGAAGGAGGTACTTGTTAAATTGGTGGCTCAAAAAGTACCGGTTTTTTCTTTATCACTTGCAGTTTATCAACTGAATTGCTTGAGGACAAGCAAAGGTTTAAGCTTGGGGGAGTTGATACGTCTCCGTCGTATCTACTTTTCCAAACACGTTTGCCCTTGTTTTGGACTCTAACTTGCATGATTTGAATGGAACTAACCTGGACTGACGATGTTTTCAGCAGAATTGCCATGGTGTTATTTTTGTGTAGAAATAAAAGTTCTCGGAATGACCTAAAAATCAACGGAGATTATTTTTGGAATATATAAAAAATACTAGAAGAATAGTCCACGCCAGGGGGCCCACACCCTGTCCACGAGGGTGGGGGCGCACCTACCCCCTCAGCGCGCCCCCTTGCCTTGTGGGCCCCCTGACGCTCCACCGACCTCAACTCTAACTCCATATATTCGTGTTCGGAGAGAAAAAAATCAAAGAGAAGGATTCATCGCGTTTTACGATACGGAACCGCCACCAAGCCCTAAACTCTCTCGGGAGGGCTGATCTGGAGTCCGTGCGGGGCTCCGGAGAGGGGAATCCGTCGCCATCATCATCATCAACCTTCCTCCATCACCAATTTCATGATGCTCACTACCGTGCGTGAGTAATTCCATTGTAGGCTTGCTGGACGGTGATGGGTTGGATGAGATTTATCATGTAACCGAGTTAGTTTGTTAGGGTTTGATTATCCACTATGTTTTGAGATTGATGTTGCTATGACTTTGCTATGCTTAATGCTTGTCACTAGGGCCCGAGTGCCATGATTTCAGATCTGAACCTATTATGTTTTCATGAATATATGTGAGTTCGTGATCCTATCTTGCAAGTCTATAGTCACCTATTATGTGTTATGATCCATTAACCCCGAAGTGACAATAATCGGGATACTTACCGGTGATGACCGTAGTTTGAGGAGTTAATGTATTCACTATGTGTTAATGCTTTGGTTCGGTACTCTATTTAAAGGAGGCCTTAATATCCCTTAGTTTCCAATAGGACCCCGCTGCCACGGGAGGGTAGGACAAAAGATGTCATGCAAGTTCTTTTCCATAAGCACATATGACTATATTCGGAATACATGCCTACATTACATTGATGAACTGGAGCTAGTTCTGTGTCACCCTATGTTATAACTGTTGCATGATCGATCGCATCCGACATAATTATCCATCACTGATCCATTGCCTATGAGCTTTTCCTATATTGTTCTTCGCTTATTTACTTTTCCGTTGCTACTGTTACAATCACCATAAAACCAAAAATATTACTTTTGCTACCGTTACCACTACTATCATATTACTTTGCTACTAAATACCTTGCTGCAGATATTAAGTTTCCAGGTGTGGTTGAATTGACAACTCAGCTGCTAATACTTGAGAATATTATTTGGCTCTCCTTGTGTCGAATCAATAAATTTGGGTTGAATACTCTACCCTCGAAAACTGTTGCGATCCCCTATACTTGTGGGTTATCAAGACTATTTTCTGGCGCCGTTGCCGGTGAGCATAGCTCTATTCTTTGAGTCACTTGGGATTTATATCTACTGATCACTATGAAGAACTTGAAAGATCAAAGAACCAAGATTTTTCCCTCAACTACGAGGGGAGGTAAGGAACTGCCATCTAGCTCTGCACTTGATTCACCTTTTGTTTTGAGTAAACTTGCGACACCTACTCCTGCTATTCATTCTGATATGTCGCATGTTATTGATGATGTCACTTCAGCTTTGCATGATACTTATGATGAAACTACTTCTACGCTTGATACTACTGTGCCACTAGGTGAATTTCTTGATGAACAACTTGCTTGGGCTAGAGATAATGAAATTATTGAAACTGATAATATTGATGAAAGTGATGATGAAGATTCTCCCCCTAGATATGAATTGCCTATTGTGCATGAGTGTTATGTTATGGATGAAGAAACTGCTAGAGACTTCTTAGCTTGCAATGATATATCTGATCTTAAGAAATTATTAGCTAAGCTTAAAGAAAATTCTTTGAATGCTAGAATGAAATATGACCCTGCTTTTGCTACTTCACCTATCTTTATTACTGATAAGGATTATGATTTCTCTGTCGATCCTGAGTTAATTACTTTGGTTGAATCTGTTCCTTTTTATGGCTATGAATCTGAAACTGTTGTGGCACATCTTACTAAATTAAATGATATAGCCACCCTGTTTACTCATGATGAGAAAACTCATCATTACTTTATCCTTAAGTTGTTTCCGTTCTCATTAAAGGGTGATGCTAAAACATGGTTTAATTCTCTTGATCCTGGTTGTGTGCGTAGTCCCCGGGATATGATTTATTACTTCTCTGCTAAATATTTCCCCGCTCATAAGAAACAAGCTGCCTTAAGGGAAATATATAATTTTGTGCAAATTGAAGAAGAGAGCCTCCCACAAGCTTGGGGGAGGCTTCTCCGATTACTTAATGCTTTGTGTGATCATCCTCTTAAGAAAAATGAAATACTTGATATATTTTATAATGGATTAACCGATGCTTCCAAAGATCACCTGGATAGTTGTGCTGGTTGTGTTTTCAGGGAAAGAACTGTTGATCAAGCTGAATTACTATTGAATAATATGTTGACTAATGAAAATAATTGGACACTTCCTGAACCAACTCCTAAGCCAACTCCAAAGAAAAGGGGTATTCTATTTCTCAATCCTGAAGATATGCAAGAGGCAAAGAAATCTATGAAAGAAAAAGGTATTAAAGCTGAAGATGTTAAGAATTTACCACCTATTGAAGAAATACATGGTCTTGATAACCCGACACAGGTAGTAAAGGTAAATTCTCTCTATAGATTTGATAAATGTGAAATCCCATTTACTAAGTTTGCTAGCCAATGCTGGGATGAGTATGATGACTTTATGGTTAAACAAGAAAACTTCAATGCTTATGTTGGTACACAATTTAAATGCAATGCTGATATGTTTGAACACTTGAGTGATTATATGTCTAGAGTTAAAGGTGAACTTAAACTTATTAGTAAACATGCTTCTATGGTTACCACTCAAGTAGAACAAGTACTTAAAGCTCAGAATGATTTGCTCAATGAATTAAATAATAAGAAAAATGATAATGATGTTAGAGTTATGACTAGAGGGGGTAAAATGACTCAGGAACCTTTGTATCCTGAGGGCCATCCTAAGAGAATTGAGCAAGATTCTCAGAGAATTAATATTGATGCACCTAGTCCTTCTAAGAGGAAGAAAAAGAAAAATGGTAGAACTTCGCATGCTTCTAGTGAACCTGTTGTTGGCACACCTGAGAACCCCAACGATATCTCTATTTCTGATGCCGAAACACAATCTGGTAATGAACATGAAACTAGTGATAATGTTAATGATGATGTTCATATTGATGCTCAACCTAGCAATGACAATGATGTAGAGATTGAACCTGTTGTTGATCTTGATAACCCACAATCAAGGAATCAACGTTATGATAAGAGACTTTGTTGCTAGGAAGCATGGCAAAGAAAGAGAACCATGGGTTCAGAAACCCATGCCTTTTCCTCCTAAACCATCCAAGAAAAAGGATGACAAGGATTTTGAGCGCTTTGCTGAAATGATTAGACCTATCTTTTTGCATATGCGTTTGACTGATATGCTTAAAATGAATCCTTATGCTAAGTATATGAAGGAAGTTGTTACTAATAAGAGAAAGATACCGGAAGCTGAATTTTCCACCATGCTGTGCTAATTATACTTTTAAGGGTGGAATACCAAAGAAACTTGGAGATCCAGGAGTACCAACTATACCATGCTCCATTAAAAGAAACTATGTTAAAACTACTTTATGTGATCTTGGATCCGGTGTTAGTGTTATGCCTCTCTCTTTATATCGTAGACTTGATTTGAATAAGTTGACACCTACTTAAATATCTTTGCAAATGGCTGACAAATCAACTGCTATACCTGTCGGTTTTTGTGAGGATGTGCCTGTTATGGTTGCAAACGTTACTATTTTAACGGACTTTGTTATTCTTGATATTCCCGAGGACGATAGTATGTCTATTATTCTTGAAAGACCCTTTTTGAATACTATAGGGGCTGTTATTGATTGCAACAAAGGCAATGTCACTTTTAATGTTAATGGTAATGAGCATACCGTACGCTTTTCGAGGAAACAACCTCAAGTCCACAGTATCAATTCTATTGGAAAATTTTCAACAATCACTATTGAAGGTTTTGAATTTCCTCTTCCTACTGTCAAGAAGAAATATGATATTCTTTTTGTTGGGGATGTGCATATCCCCGTAGAGGTAACCTAGTGTTAGTCAAAATTTCTCTGGTTTCATGTTATTCGAAATGAGTTTGTTAACAAGATCTGATCAACCTTGTTAGTGGATTCCTTTTGACGAGCATGAGATGGATGAAGTTAGAAATTACAACTCTCTGTACCCTCTTTTTACTTTCTGTTATTTATGTCAAATAATGCAAAAATAGTATTTATGTCCGTTTTTCTGAATTATCCATGCAATAAAAAATACCCCAAAAATAAAAGTTCTCCAAATGCTCTGAAAATTAAATATGATTTTTTCTAGAATATTTGAGAATATCTGGCACTGAGAACACATCAGGTGAAGCAGCCACGTGCCCACGAGGGTGGAGGGCATGCCCACCCCCTGGGCGCGCCCCCTGCCTCGTGGACCCCACATGGGTCCCCTCCACTTATCCTTGCACCCACACACTTCGTCTTGCTCCAGAAAAAATCACTAGCTAGCTCAAACTCGAGTTCTTGCTCATCTTGCTGTCATTTTCGATCTCCTTGCTCAAAGCTCCTCTCACAAAACTATTTTGGAGGATTGTTCTTTGGTATGTGACTCCTCCAATGGTCCAATTAGCTTTTATTATAGTGTTTTATTCATTGCAAATTTTTGCTGCTTAGGTGCCCTTGTTCTTGAGCTTGCATGTCAAATTTATGTGGTCAAAAGTAATTTTAATGCATGATATGGCCTCTAGACACTTGTAGGAGTAGTTGCTACTCCCTCCTTCCATGTATATAGGGCCTAATGCTTTTTTTAAGGCCGCCTTTGACTATTGACAAGATTAATAGTACATAACATGCATAATGTGAAAATTATATCATTGAAATCTCCTTTTACATACGAATTTGATGGTATGCTTTGTGTAAGTTGCATGTCATATATTATTGCTCTAACATTTGGTCAAAGTTAACCTCGAAAAACACATTAGGCCCTATATAGATGGAAGGAGGGAGTATCAATTTTGTTGAGTTTGGTTCACTTTTATTTTAAGTTACTAAAAATTTCAGAAATTTTTTTAGAGGAAGAAATATGTTTAGGAAAACTAGTAAGCGTGCACGTGCAACGCACATATCAAACATGAATTTTTTTAACAAAATATAGATAGATTTCTTGATTTTTTTTTGAATTTCATACAAAGTGCATGATACCTAATTCTTGACTTATAAAAATAATTTGATTATCATTCTTCATTATGAACATTCTCGTTGAAACAAATATCGCACATCTTTGTGTTATTTATATAATCTCTTACCTAAATGCGTAGCGCCCAAATGAATATAATCTCCTGTAAATGAATTTCAGTATTTGAACAAAATTTCCAAGCGGGCTTTGGCCCATTGCAGTATGTGTCAAATGTACAACCATTTGAAATTTTGCTAATCATATTGTTATAGTATAATCTAATCAGAAATTAGAATCCCCTTGTTGGACAATGGATTATTTTAAAGGTTCGTCACCATTCTCCATACGCACATACAATTACTGTTCAGTAAAGAACCATTTATGTATCAACAAAAATAAAGAACTATTACTATGAGAAAATCAAATCTCGTTCACAGAAGTGAAGATGTTGGGCGAGAAAATCAAGTATCAACATTTTTATATTTGCCATCAATAACAATTATCCCCGCTATCTCCAGCCCATTGAGGATAATGTCATGCAAACCATGCCTTCGCTCTTTCCAACAAGAATTCCTGCTAAGCAAAGCAGAGAAGTGCAGAATAAGGAATTTTGTTTATAGAGCAATCCTCCAAATCCTAAAACACATAAAAGGCATGCATGCCACAATTTACATTTTCAGTGTAGGCACTGCAAAAAAATCATATCATGATTTCCCTACATACTTTCTTGGCGCATATATATGGAACCCCTAACTCAAACTTACCAAAGGAACTGTAGGTTCTTATCAATAAAATTCCATCATACTATCAGAACGGACAAATGAGGAATTTTTACTTAAGAGAACCTCACATCGACCATCCAACGTGTCCCACTTTTTTGAAAAATAGCAGATCTCCTTTGGTTCATAGGGTAGGAAAATTTTAGGAATAGGAAAGTCATAGGAAATGAGATGACATGTATCTCAAATCCTATGAGTAGGAATAGGAAAGGAGATGCCCTTTGATTCACATCATAGGATTTTTGTCATTGAGTCTAGGCTAATGTTTAACTCCGCCTATGTTGTCTCAACATAGCCGGTCCCAAGCCCGGGTAAAGGAGGAGGGTTGTGATAGGCTTGGCGAGCCAACGTAAAAACTCAGCCGCTCTTATGGAGATGTTTTATACGAGATAGAGTTGGGGTAGCACCAATTGAAGAGAAGCTTGTCCAACATCGTCTGAGATGGTTTGGGCATATTCAGCGCAGGCCTCCAGAAGCTTCAGTGTATAGAGGACAACTAAAGCATGCAGAGAATGTCAAGAGAGGGCGGGTAGACCGAATTTGACATGGGAGTGGAAGCTTGCTATCCATGTGCCCGAGCCATGAGTTGGTTGCGAGATCTTATGGTTTCACCTCTAGCCTACCCCAACTTGTTTGGGACTAAAGGCTTTGTTGTTGTTGTAGTCTAGGCTAATGTTTATTTTCCTATGAAATGTGGGGGATAGGAAGAATTCCTCCATAGGAATAGGATTCCTACAAACCAAAGGGCTCTAAAGGAATTTTTCCTATAGAAATCCTATCCTATGAAATTCCTACAAGATTCCTCTAAACCAAAGGAGGCCTAAACTCTGGATGCGAGGGGAGCACACAATACATGTTTCCCCCGCTGATTTTCCAACTGGCCAGTCAGCTGATGATACCAAACCAACTGCAATAGATCATAAACCTTGTTGGTTGATGCAACCAAACCAACTACAATACAACCTAAGCCAAGTTGGTTGATACACCATAAATCGACTGCAACTCCAAATAAGAAAATGTTCAGATGGAAAAAGACAACAATTAGCTTGAGATCAGCGGTCTTGCCTGCACCTTGTCAATCTCCTCCGGGACTTATTGATGCCTTTGAGAATTCTAAGCACTCCACGCGGAGGAAAGCAACATTCAGGCAAGTCTTCGTCACTACAACAGTGCATCCACCAAGTTAAAAAAACAGGTTCCCAACTCACCTCCACGGCAAACTCAAAGGAAATAATGGTTTTACACAGCTTTAAAGTAGGCTTTTATGAAAAGAAAAACGATGAACTACAACACAATTTACCAAATTAAGGTAACTGGGAGAAAGATATGACAAAATTCTTGAAATTCTCATAATATTTGTACTCTGAATGACAACAGAAAAAAGAAAAGAAGATCTGAATAACAGTAATTAGAAGGATAGAACAACATTTTCTTTAAATAGAATTAGCTAGTTGAGGCTGCAAGAACAACATATGAAGCTAGCATGGCTCTAGCAACTACCAAAGTACATTTTAGGCAAGCACGCCTGACCAGCTACAGACCATTTAATCGCTAGTGCTAAAAGAGATAACTCGGAAATGCAGACTTGCACATCCCCTTGCGTAATTGGCTATTTGTGTACGGCGTACCTCCCCATTGTCTGAATGGTCTTCTTCATGTTGCACGGGCCACCGCACTCGGGGCTCGCTGGTGCATTTGCCGTTAGCTGTTGATCCTCCTACACCACATCTCCAACCATTATAAAAAAGCAAATGATTCAAGTTCGACGAAAATATGAATTGGTTTGTTACAAATTATCTGAAAGCCACATGCACCAAATCATGAAGAAAATGCAAAGCGATTGAAAATGCAAAGACCCAATATCACACATCAGTTCAACATGAGAAGAAGTACACATGTAGAGTTCATATGGTGGACATGAGAATAACTATACACATAATTCAGTTTCTAAATTTTGAACTAAAACAGTAAATTGCAACGTATGAACGGAACGGGAATTCCAACCGGAGCCTTCAGAATTTAGAATGTGGCGCATGGGTGTAAGAAAAGCTACAACAATTGATATATCCAGCAGAAAGTATTGATTGACATCTTTCATGCTTTCTATTTTTTTCTTGTCCTATCCATGGGTGTAGGAAGAGCAGATTGGGCAAATCATAACATACAAGAATCCAATACCAATTGGCAGGCCAACATTCAGAGAAGCATGTACTAATTCTTTTTTTTTTGCGAATAGAAGCATGTACCAATTTAGCTTGTAGAAATTCAGAGAAGCATGCATTGAAGAAGCTAGCTCACGAGAAAGCATACTGCTTGCTGGTGAGGGCCTCAACGTGGCGGCGATGGTGGCTGAGCAGAGGAGTGGCAGGCGGGGCCGCAGACCGCACTCACGTCCGTGGGTATTTCTTGTGCTTTAAGGCCATGTTTGCCTACATCAAGTTTACACACTCAGGGCAAAGAAGCATCAACCATTTATATCTTGAACCCGCACAAGAAAGATTAACATGCAAATTTCTGCCATATTTCTTTGTTGGGTTCTAAATCTGACAATGACAGACAACATAAGGTTAATAGGCTCACATATCCTTGATAGGGAAAAAGTGGTACCATACATGAATAGGCAATAAGTTAGAGAACACTAATAGCTTAAGAGTACAATCAAGGAACATGACTGACTTTCGTAGATATCCGTCCCAAGAAATCTTTTGTACCGTCAGATGGATATGGCTTGAAGCGCTCATTAAAGTTGGATGCAAGTGACTTGTGGAAAGAACAGAAACTATTATGGTGATTGCTGAGCTAAACTTAGCTAACTTAATTGACCACTATCTAAACTGCAAAATATAACAATGAAACTGACTACAATGCTAGTATAGTAAATCATGTTACATATTTCAGTAGAGAGGGAATAAATGGATCTTCAATAATCATGCTAGTTGGTAAGTATTCGAACTGATCAGAATTGCAAGTAACATTGAATTTGAAATCGCCAGGGTCGTGGGCGGCGCGGCCACCAGAGCAAAGGAAAAAATAGAGGACATAATATCTATGTCTACGTATGGTTGATGGATATTGTACCATTGAGGGTCATCTGGCGTAGGCTCGACTTGTGTACAGAGAGCCTTGAGCAGATATGTGTCACACCAGGAAGTCGCAGATTTGGCCTCGGCTTTAGCAATGACATCCTACAGCTCCTCCTTATGCTGGATTAGAGATGCACGGTATCCTTGGACGAAATGCTGGAAACAGAGAAGCAAGAAGGATTGAGAACTATTGACCAAATAATCTTGACAAGAGATGTGGTCTACTGTGCAACATATAACAATCTAATTCTAAGAAAAAAGGAATTCGGTTTTACTGTCCATTTCATAGTAAAAGCACACAAACACTATCATGCTAGAAAATGCATCCAACAACATATCAAGAAGCACAACAAAATGTCAATCTTGTTGGGAATAATCAAAAAGAAGATGTCCTGTGAGGAAGAGCATCCACAGGTTCCTGTGTATAAGAATTTGTGGATAGAAGCGGAGAGTATTGATTGACGTCTTTTATATAGTAATCATGCACGTGCAACACACGTATCAACCAATGCACAAAAATACTAAAATATATATTTCATACTTAGGTTTCAAGCTAATATTAATATATACAATTAACTTTTCGAAGTAACTTATAAATATCTCATGTGCGAATATGTTGCTTGACACCAGGAATTACAAACCCAAAAGCCTAAAATATTTTCACTAATCATGTACTCCCTCCGTTCGAAAATAACTGACGCAGTTCAAATTTGAACTAAAACCAAATTTGAACTAAAACCATGTCAGTTATTTCCGAGTGGAGGTAATATGTGTGAGCCGTGCTACCTGACACAAATAGCACAGAACATACTACAGAAAAAAATATCAACCATATTGCGCTATTACTACATGTGAATAGTATAGTACATACTGATAAGTGGATCAGTGAAATAAAATGCATCGTCGCTAGTATTCTATCATGTAATTGTTGAGCATCGTTACTACTGACATTAGAAGAAAAGAAGGGGTAACATAGCAAAAACAGCTTTAAAGAAAAAGAACATGATACATGCCTTTCAAAGTTGTTGCATTAGCTTAAACTGCACATCTGGATCAAAAATAAGCTATGTATGGTATAGCTACCCAAGTAACACTTACAAGAATGAATCTCTTCTTTAGATCAATCATCAAAAGTTTCTAATTGCTAATACATTAGACAAACTGCTATTTCATAGAACTGAAAAGAACATGTGTCCACTGTTCACTAAAAGTTTCTTTGGCAAAGATCAGTTGACATGTCTAAAGTTCCAAGTGAGATATGAAAGGAATGCACATGAACAGATTTGGACAAGCACAAATTGCATACACCATTACTCAGATAATCTGGAAGCAAGAACTGACATCTGAAGTCCTGAATGATGTCCCATATCCGATGAAGTGTCTTCATGAAGACAATCTGCTTTGATTCCTCTTTTATGTACACATTGGATTACAACTGTAGCAACAAAAAGCATACTAATTTATCAGGTAATAGAATTAATGCTACTTCTTTGGCTGCAATCACAAAGACAAAATAAATCACCAAAAGACAGATTTTGGCTGATAAACAAATTCCCACCTAAATTAAAATGAGCCAGGAAGCGAACCTTCAAATATTTCAGTGCTTCCCTTCTCATCAGCGTTGTCCAACAGAAAATCATACAAATATTGTCATGACTCAAATTTTCAAAAGAGAAGGGTATATGCACGAACATTTTACCATGTCTAATCTCAAGGAAGTGGCTGCATCATTGTAGGCGATCAATGATAACTCACTGTGATGTTAATGTATGTTCTGCACATGGGCGGAGAACGGGCATCTGAACTGTTCGCAACATTTCTTGCATCATGAGCACAGTGAATAGCCGTCATTAGTCTAGCTGCATCATCTGGGTTACAGAGCTCATGTCATAGAAATGAATTGATCCACATAAGATAAGCAAGCTCTTGGACCTTAGTTATCCGACTCATTTGCATGCCCTTGGCATGCTTTGGCTCAAAATCACATATGAGTGTTGCAATAATGACGCCTCAGGTTGAACACCTGTACATCTATGCCCTCCGGTGGAAACAGGAAGGATGCAAAAAAGATTAGTTGAAATGAAGCTAGTAATTTCTTCTCCTTACAAATAGTCAACTTCATACAATGGTACCTCTGCATTCTTTTCAAGGACCAGCCAATTTGTGAACTTCAAATGAAGAGAGCTTGATTGCAAGACTGTTTCTGAAATTGAAACTGAAAGTGAATTTGATTCCAAGTAAATAGAGTTCAGGAAAAGTAATCGACTGTACTTGGTAAAGTGAAAGTTTGGCTATGGTAAATCCACCAAGGCAAGAAAATCAAATCAAGTTCGCCCTTTGAAAAATGTTGTACTGACATACATTATGACTATCTAAATATTGTACAGTGAGTCATGCATGAACAAAATCCCCTGAGCAGAACTGTAATGTAGCACTATAGAGCCCAAATGCATGAACAAAATCCAGTGTAAAGTTCAGCAATAGGAAATTATAGAAACTGAATCATGTAGGAAAGTTGCATATTCTTTGAATATCATGCTTAGCTTGGTCTGATGCTTGCAGTTTCAGGTATTCGAGATGGATAATTTTGTGGCCAAATCTGTCAAGATATGGGTGGGAAGAAAGATTTACTACTCGCAAGATATGGGCGGGTCCTCATTCCTCAATCCGTGTGTGCAATGTTTTCCTCGCCAGAGAAGAGGTGAAGAACGTGGTGTCAACCAGAGCCGCCAGAGCGCCCATGGTGGCTCTCCAGCAAATTCGTACAGGCACACAAAGTCCGCGATTCCCTATAGGCTGTATAGACAGGTTTATGCCAACAGTAGCTTTCACATAATTTTGCTGATGAAACTAATCAAACTAATCAGTCTGTCCAAAGAAACTTACTTGCATTAAGGCCGCCGGGAAGCAGAGAAGGACAGCTCCGGCGGCAGCGACACGCGGCGAAGGGAGGCGGCGAAGGGCCGGCAGGGCGGGCTCCCGGGGCGACGGGCGCCGCGGCGACCGGCGGCGGTTCCCGGGGCGATGGTCGCGGTGACCCGTGCCAAAGCCGGCGGGGCAGCTCCCGGGTGCGACGGGCGTGGCGACCGGCGGCGGCTGCGGGAGGCGGGAGGCGGCTCCGGGCGCGACGGGGCAGCTCGTGCGGCTAATGGCAGCCCGAGGTTGTGGGAGGCAGCGAAGGGCGCAGGAGGAGGAGGAGGAGGGGCGAGAGAGGTCGTGCGATCGTGTGCGGGCAGCGGTTTTTTTTAATGGCGGGGCAGATTAGCAATCGATGGATTGTGGTGGCTTAAAGCGTGGTTGGTAGCCTTAAACATTTAAGGATTAAGGGTCATTAGATGTTGATGATGGATGGATGTGATTGTTTGAATCTACCCCTCTCTTCCTTTTATAGTGGTAGTAGATGTACC
The DNA here is from genome assembly GCF_003073215.2 of Triticum urartu. Lineage (NCBI taxonomy): Eukaryota > Viridiplantae > Streptophyta > Magnoliopsida > Poales > Poaceae > Triticum > Triticum urartu. The sequence continues at coordinate 120,229,076 of NC_053023.1, read as the reverse complement.
AAGGTGGTTCCTCAAGGAAGCAAGGCCCAAGGCCCGTAATACGCGAGCGGGACAATGAACTACTAAGAGATGCTCAAGTGCGGCCTTGTGAATGACCGTCAGAGGGCTTCATGGTTCGGGCAGGGATTAAGGAGGAATTTGAAGCATATGTGCGTAACGCCGATCTTGAGAGCTTCGTGGCAGATAAGTGCCGTCAGTACCTCTATTTAACTGATTCATTTGTGAGAAGGTTTAAATTTACATCAGCACGCAATTCTCAAACTGTCCTATTTGATCTTTATGATAAATCTTATGCCATGGATTTAGAAGATTTTAATACTGCTTGTAAACTCCCACAGTGGGGTAATGTTTGTGAACCTCGCAAATCTGAATATAAAGACGTTGTTGCTAGTATAACTGTGGGGGAATCTAGGGAAATCACGCAAGCTACCATAGGGAGCATTCATTTTCTTGCAATACATTATTCTCCTCTCTTCATAGGTAGATGCATAAATGGTAAGGATGAGGCATGTCACATGTGTGTTCCTGATCTTAGTGTTCTCAAGGGAGCTGTATTAGGAGATAGACAATATAACTTGGGGGTCATTGTTGCACGTAGGTTGCACAATAATAGTATTGAGGGAGATTTCTTTGGTGGAATTTATGCAACCCGTTTAGCTGATTTTTTTGAGATACCCATACGTGGAGATGATATTGAGTTGCCTCCTACTTATTTAGATTATAATTCCATGGTTCGTCATCAGTTTGTTGAGAGGAACAATCAGTTCCTTCAGTACCGACTAATTGCTATCTCTTGAGCACTGCGTTGGTTTTCCCTTGAAGAGGAAAGGGTGATGCAGCAAAGTAGTGTAAGTATTTCCCTCAGTTTTTGAGAACCAAGGTATCAATCCAGTAGGAGGCCACGCATGAGTCCCTCGCACCTACACAAACAAATAAAATCCTCGCAACCAATGCAATAAAGGGGTTGTCAATCCCTTCACGGTCACTTACGGAAGTGAGATCTGATAGATATGATAAGATAATATTTTTGGTATTTATTGTTCCATGCTATTATATTATCAACCCGGAGTGACAATAGTCGGGACCACTCCCGGTGATGACCGTAGTTTGAGGAGTTCATGTATTTACTGTGTGTTAATGCTTTGTTCCGGTTCTCTATTAAAAGGAGGCCTTAATATCCCTTAGTTTCCAATAGGACCCCGCTACCACGGGAGGGTAGGACAAAAGATGTCATGCAAGTTCTTTCCATAAGCACGTATGACTATTTACGGAATACATGCCTACATTACATTGATGAACTGGACCTAGTGTCGTATTGCCCTAGGTTATAACTGTCTCATGATGAATATCATCCAACAAGTCACTGATCCAATGCCTACAAATTTATCCTATATTGTTCTTGCTAAGTTACTACTGCTATCATCACTATTACACTTGCTACGAAATTACTGCTATCACTATTATCGTTACCGTTGTTGCTGCTACTATTATCAAGACTATCATACTACTTTACTAATGATCACTTTGCTGCAGATAATTAATCTCCAAGTGTGGTTGAATTGACAACTCAGTTGCTAATACCTTCAAATATTCTTTGGCTCCCCTTGTGTCGAATCTATAAATTTGTGTTGAATACTCTACCCTCGAAAACTGTTGTGATCCCCTATACTTGTAGGTTATCAAGCTCTATGAGGCGGAGGAGGCGGATTACTGCCTCCGCACTGGGAAGACGTCGTGCACCAGCAAGCTGCTGGCGAGGGGCCGCCGGAGTACTGGCCCCAGGATGGATTATTAGTTTTAGTATCGTTCATTTTCAATTTTATGCATTGTACCTAGTAGTGTGCTAGGGGCGCCCCCACATATATATATAGGTGGAGGGAGGGAGGAGCAGCAAAGGGGTGCACCCCAAGTAGGTTGAATCCTACTTGGGGTCTTCCCCAATTCGGCCTCCCCCCTGCCATAATTGCCGGAAGGAAAAAGGGAAGTGGGAAGAAGAAAAGGAGGGCAGCAAACCCCCTCTTCTCCTTCTCTAATTTGGCCTCCTTTCATAAGGGGGACGAGCCACCCCTTGTGGGCTGGTGTGCTCCCCTCCCATGGTCCATGTGGCCCATATGTTCTCCCCGGAGGTTTCGGTAACCCCTCCGGTACTCCGATAAATACCCGATACACTACGGAACACTACTGGTGTCCGAATACTATCGTCCTATATATCAATCTTTACCTCTCGACCATTTAGGGACTCCTCGTCATGTCTGTGATCTCATCCGGGACTCCCAACAATATTCGGTCACCAAATCACTTAACTCATATAATATAATATCGTCATCAAACGTTAAGTGTGCGGTCCCTACGGGTTCGAGAACTATGTAGACATGACCGAGACACCTCTCGGTCAATAACCAATAGCGGAACCCTGATGCTCATATTGGCTCCTACATATTCTACGAAGATATTTATCGATTAAACTGTTATGACAACATATGTAATTCCCTTTGTCCATCGGTATGTTACTTTCCCGAGATTCGATCGTCGGTATCTTCATACCTAGTTTAATCTCGTTACCGGCAAGTCTCTTTACTCGTTCCATAATACATCACCTCATGACTAACTCATTAGTTGTTTGCTTGCAAGCTTATGATGTGTATTACCGAGAGGGCCGAGAGATATCTCTCCGATACTCGGAGTGACAAATCTTAATCTCGATCTATGCCAACTCAACAAACACCTTCGGAGATACCTGTAGAGCATATTTATAATCATCCAGTTACGTTGTGAAGTTTGATTAAGGCATTCCTTCGGTATCCGGGAGTTGCATAATCTCATAGTCGAAGGAATATATATTTGACATGAAGGAAGCAATAGCAATAAAAGTGAACGATCATTATGCTAAGCTAACGGATGGGTCTTGTCCATCACATCGTTCTCCTAATGATGTGAGCCCGTTATCAAATGACAACTCGTGTCCACGGTCAGGAAACCTTAACCATATTTGATCAACGAGTTAGTCAAGTAGGGGCTCACTAGGGACACATTGTTTGTCTATGTATTCACACATGTATTTAGGTTTCCGATCAATACAATTCTAGCATGAATAATAAACATTTATCATGAATAAGGAAATATAAAATAACAACTTTATTATCTCTAGGGCATATTTCCTTCAGTCTCCCACTTGGACTAGAGTCAATAATCTAGATTAGATTGTAATGATTCTAACACCCATGGAGTCTTAGTGCTGATCTTGTTTTGCTCATGGAAGAGGCTTAGTCAATGGTCTGCTACATTCAGATCCGTATGTATTTTGCAAATCTCTATGTCTCCCTGCTACCTCTTGAGCACTGCGTTGGATTTCCTTGAAGAGGAAAGGATGATGCAGCAAAGTAGTATAAGTATTTCCCTCAGTTTTTGAGAACCAAGGTATCAATCTAGTAGGAGGTCACGCGCGAAGTCCCTAGTACCTGCACAAAACAAATAACTCCTCGCAACCAATGCGATAAGGGGTTGTCAATCCCTTCACGTCACTTACAAGAGTGAGATCTGATAGATATGATAAGATACTATTTTTGGTATTTTTATGATAAAGATGCAAAGTAAAATAAAGGCAAATTAAAAAGCAAAGGAAATAACTAAGTATTGGAACATTAATATGATGAAGATAGACCCGGGGGCCATAGGTTTCACTAGTGGCTTCTCTCAAGAGCATAAGTATTTTACGGTGGGTGAACGAATTACTGTTGAGCAATTGACAGAATTGAGCATAGTTATGAGAGTATCTAGGTATGATCATGTATATAGGCATCACGTCCAAGACAAGTAGACCGACTCCTGCCTGCATCTACTACTATTACTCCACTCATCGACCGCTATCCAGCATGCATCTAGAGTATTAAGTTCAAGAAAATAGAGTAACGCCTTAAGCAAGATGACATGATGTAGAGGGATAAATTCATGCAATATGATAAAAAAAACATCTTGTTATCCGCGATGGCAACAATACAATACAATACAATACATGCCTTGCTGCCCCTACTGTCACTGGGAAAGGACACCGCAAGATTGAACCCAAAGCTAAGCACTTCTCCCATTGCAAGAAAGATCAATCTAGTAGGCCAAACCAAACTGATAATTCGAAGAGACTTGCAAAGATAACCAATCATACATAAAAGAATTTAGAGAAGATTCAAATATTGTTCATAGATAATCTTGATCATAAACCCACAATTCATCGGTCTCAACAAACACACCGCAAAAATAAGATTACATCGAATAGATCCCCACAAGAGAGGGGGAGAACTTTGTATTGAGATCTAAAAAGAGAGAGGAAGCCATCTAGCTAATAACTATGGACCCGAAGGTCTGAAGTAAACTACTAACACTTCATCGGAGAGGCTATGGTGTTGATGTAGAAGCCCTCCGTGATCGATGCCCCCTTCGGCGGAGCTCCGGAAAAGGCCCCAAGATGGGATCTCACGGGTACAGAAGGTTGCGGCGGTGGAATTAGGGTTTTGGCTCCATATCTGGTAGTTTGGGGGTACGTAGGTATATATAGGACGAAGAAGTATGTCGGTGGAGCAACGTGGACCCCACGAGGGTGGAGGGCGCGCCTGGGGGGGAGTAGGCGCGCCCCCTACCTCGTGCCCTCCTGGTTGCTTTCTTGACGTAGGGTCCAAGTCCTGTGGATCATGTTCGTTCCGAAAATCATGTTCCCGAAGGTTTCATTCCGTGATATTCTTTTTCTGCAGAACTCTGAAATAGGCAAAAAACAGCAATTCGGGGCTGGGCCTCCGGTTAATAGGTTAGTCCCAAAAATAATATAAAAGTGTATAATAAAGCCCAATAATGTCCAAAACAGGATATAATATAGCACAGAACAATAAAAAATTATAGATACGTTGGAGACGTATCACTAATCTTCGACAGACGACGCACCTACCATGTCGCTCTCCCTGCTCCTGCTTTCTTTGACTTTCAGGCAAAAGGGAGATATGTTATAACGAGGGAGGAGGCGACCGAGTAAGAGAGGAGGGCGGAGGCAGCTCGCCTCCAAGCTGCAGCTCATCAGGCAATTGCTGTTGCATCTCAGTACGACCCCAGCTACAACTTTGATCCATGGGCATAGACCAACTTAGGCCAAAAGCCTAAGCTTGGGGGAGTACGTATCTCTCACCGACATTACATTCATGTTCACACACTCATGCCAGTTGTCGGTGCTCATACTTTTTCATTGTATCATCCATGCTAGTTTGTTTTCATTTTCTCGCTTTCTTCTTGTGTGTTTGAAAAACCTTAAGAAAAACCAAAAAAATAGTTGTAGCTTTTAGTTAGTTTACTTTCCATGCTTGTAGTAGTAATTAAGAGAAAACCCAAAAAGATTTCTCGTTCTTCTTTTGCTTGTTGGGAGCTTTCCCGTGTAAATAGTTTTGTTTTATTTCTTTCCTTTGGGGGTCGAGAGGATAAGACCATAATGAAAATGTTGAGTGGCTATTATATGCATTATTGTTGATCTAACAAAGAGCCCATATTACCTTGTCTTCTCTCTTGAATTGAATGCTTGTAGATTCCATCTTAGTCCAATGCATGTGCACTATTATTATTATCCACACTATTTGGTCGTGTAACTGAAAGGCAATAATGATGATATATGATGAACTGATTGAGATGAGAAAAGCTGGTATGAACTCGACCGCTCTTGTTTTTGTAAATATGATTAGTTCATCGTTCCTGATTCAGCCTATTATAAAAGAAACATGTTTACAATGACAATTAGAGATCGTAGTTGCTTATGCCATGCTTAATTATCTAGGAGTTTATAATGGTTTACCTTGTGTGCCAACATGCTATTGAAATGGTTATGATGTGGTATGATAGGGGCTTATCCTCCTTTGAACGATTCGAGTGGCTTGACTTGGCACATGTTCACGCATGTAGTTGAAACAAAATCAACATAGCCTCTACAATATTTATGTTCATAGTGCATTGATACGTCTCCAACATATCTATAATTTTTTATTGTTCCATGCTATTATATTATCAACCTTGGATGTTAATGCATTTATATGCTATTTTATATGATTTTTGGGACTAACCTATTAACCTAGAGCCTAGTGCCAGTTTCTGTTTTTCCTTGTTTTAGAGTATCGCAGAAAAGGAAAATCAAACGGAGTCCAATTGACCTGAAACTTCACGGAACTTATTTTTCGAACGGAAGCAATCCAGGAGACTTGGAGTTGAAGTCAAGGAAGCTTCGAGGTGGCCACGAGGCAGGGAGGCGCGCCTGCCCCCCTGGGCGCGCCCCCACCCTCGTGGGCCCCTCGTGGCTCCCCTGACCGACTTCTTTCGCCTATATATATCCATATACCCTAAAAACATCGGGGAACAGAATAGATCGGGAGTTCCACCGCCAGAAGCCTCTGTAGCCACCGAAAACCAATCTAGACCCATTCTGGCACCCTACCGGAGGGGGGAATCCCTCTCCGGTGGCCATCTTCATCATCCTGGTGCTCTCCATGACAAGGAGGGACTAGTTCTCCCTCGGGGTTGAAGGTATGTACCAGTAGCTATGTGTTTGATCTCTCTCTCTCTCTCTCGTGTTCTTGAGGTGGTACGATCTTGATGTATCACGAGCTTTGCTATTATAGTTGGATCTTATGATGTTTCTCCCCCTTTACTCTCTTGTGATGAATTGAGTTTTCCCTTTGAAGTTATCTTATCGGATTGAGTCTTTAAGGATTTGAGAACACTTGATGTATGTCTTGCACGTTCTTATCTGTGGTGACAATGGGATATCATGTGATCCACTTGATGTATGTTTTGGTGATCAACTTGCGAGTTCCGTGAACTTATGCATAGGGGTTGGCACATGTTTTTGTCTTGACTCTCCGGTAGAAACTTTGGGGCACTCTTTGAAGTTCTTTGTGTTAGTTGAATAGATGAATCTGAGATTGTGTGATGCATATCGTATAACCATACCCAGGGATACTTGAGGTGACATTGGAGTATCTAGGTGACATTAGGGTTTTGGTTTATTTGTGTCTTAAGGTGTTATTCTAGTACGAACTCTAGGATAGATTGAACGGAAAGAATAGCTTCTTGTTATTTTACTACGAACTCTTGAATAGATCGATCAGAAAGAATAACTTTGAGGTGGTTTCGTACCCTACCATAATCTCTTCGTTTGTTCTCCGCTATTAGTGACTTTGGAGTGACTCTTTGTTACATGTTGAGGGATAGTTATATGACCCAATTATGTTATTATTGTTGAGAGAACTTGCACTAGTGAAAGTATGAACCCTAGGCCTTGTTTCCTAGCATTGCAATACCGTTTACGCTCACTTTTATCATTAGTTACCTTGCTGTTTTTATAATTTCATATTACAAATACTGATATCTATCATCCGTATTGCACTTGTATCACCATCTCTTCGCCGAACTAGTGTACCTATACAATTTACCATTGTATTGTGTGTGTTGGGGACACAAGAGACTCTTTGTTATTTGGTTGCAGGGTTGTTCGAGAGAGACTATCTTCATCTTACGCCTCCCACGGATTGATAAACCTTAGGTCATCCACTTGAGGGAAATTTGCTAATGTCCTACAAACCTCTGCACTTGGAGGCCCAACAACGTCTACAAGAAGAAGGTTGTGTAGTAGACATCAAGCTCTTTTCTGGCTCCGTTGCCGGGGAGGTTAGCACTGGAAGGTATATCTTTAGATCTTGCAATCGAATCTTTTAGTTTCTTGTTTTATCACTAGTTTAGTTTATGAAAGAAAACTACAAAAAATGGAATTGAGGGTACCTCATATGCTTCATCTTTTTAATATTCTTTCATGAAAATAAGGATTCCGATAATTGTGCCAAAGTGTTAGAAGAAGAATGTATTAAAATGTTTGGCACTAAATCTTTAGATGATGACCATGATTGCAATGTTGTTAGTATGAATTCTTTGAATATCCATGATGCTAATGATATGCAAAGCCACAAGCTTGGGGATGCTATGTTTGATGAAGATGATATTTTCTCTCCCTCAAGTTTTGTTGTGCAAATTTATTATGATGAAAGCATGCCTCCTATCTATGATGATTATTGTGATGACACGTATGCTTTAAAGAATAATTATAACAATGAAACTTGTCATCTTGATTTGAATTTTCAATCCCATGATAGTTATTTTGTTGAGTTTGCTCCCACTACTATTCATGAGAAGAAATTTGCTTATGTGGAGAGTAATAAAAATTCTATGCTTATGCATCATGAAAAGAGTTCTTTATGTGATGATTATATTGTTGAATTCATTCATGATGCTACTGAAAATTATTATGAGGGAGGAATATATGCTTGTAGGAGTTGCAACAATATCAAGTTTCCTCTCTATGTATTGAAAATCTTGAAGCTATGCTTGTTTTACCTTCCTATGCAAGTTGATTCTTGTTCCCATAAGTTGTTTGCTCACAAAATCCCTATGCATAGGAAGTGGGTTAGACTTAAATGTGCTAGTCATATTCTTCATGATCCTCCCATTATGTTTCAATTCCTATCTTTTATATGAGCATCATTAAAATCATCATGCCTAGCTAGGGGCGTTAAACGATAGCGCTTGTTGGGAGGCAACCCAACTTCATTTTTGTTCTTTGATTTTTGTTCCTGTTTAGTAATAAATAATTAATATGCCTCTTTTTAGATGTGGTTTTATGTTTTAATTAGTGTTTGTGCCAAGTAGAACCTTTGGGAAGACTTGGGTGAAGTCTTTGTGATCTTGCTGTAAAAAACAGAAACTTTAGCGCTCACGAGATTTGCTGCCATTTTTTATTGGAGAGTGATATTTAGTTAAATCTTTTTGAAGATGATTAATATATAAATTCCTCACGTCCACAAATTTATTTTAGAATTTTATTATTTCCATAAGTATATGTTTGATACAGATTACTACATACTGTTCTGTTTTTGACAGATTCTGTTTTCTATGTGTTGTTTGCTTATTTTGATGAATCTATGAGTAGTATCGGAGGGTATGAACCATAGATGAGTTGGAATACAGTAGGTATTACACAAATATTAACTTATAATGATTTCACAACAGTACCTAAGTGGTGATTTATTTTCTTATACTAATGGAGCTTACAAGTTTTCTGTTAAGTTTTGTGTTGTGAAGTTTTCAAGTTTTGGGTAAAGATTCGATGGACTATGGAATAAGGGGTGGAAAGAGCCTAATCTTTTGGGTTCCCAAGGAAGACCAAGGTAATATTCAAGGACAACCAAGAGCCTAAGCTTGGGGATGCCCCGGAAGGCATCCTCTCTTTCGTCTTCGTTCATCTGTAACTCTACTTGGAGCTATATTTTTATTTGTCACATGATATGTGTTTTGCTTGGAGCGTCATTTTATTTTATTTTATTTTGCTTGCTGTTTGAATAAAATACCAATATATGAAATTATTAAATGTCAGAGAGTCTTCACATAGTTGCATAATTATTCGACTACTCATTGATCTTCATTTATATCTTTCGGAGTAGTTTGTCATTTGCTCTACTGCTTCACTTATATCTTTTAGAGCACGGCGGTGGTTTTATTTTATAGAAATAATTGATCTCTCATGCTTCACTTATATTATTTTGAGAGTCCTTTAGAACAACATGGCATTATAAAAACTTTCATATAAGTGCATTGAATACTAAGAGAAGTTTGATACTTGATGATTGTTTTGAGATATGGAGATGGTGATATTAGAGTCATGCTAGTTGAGTAGTTGTGAATTTGAGAAATACTTGTGTTGAAGTTTGTGATTCCCATAGCATGCACATATGGTGAACCGTTATTTGATGAAGTCGGAGCATGATTTATTTATTGATTGCCTTCCTTATGAGTGGCGGTCGGGGACGAGTGATGGTCTTTTCCTACCAATCTATCCCCCTAGGAGCATGCACGTAATACTTTGTTTCAATGACTAATAGATTTTTGCAATAAGTATGTGAGTTCTTTATGACTAATGTTGAGTCCATGGATTATACGCACTCTCACCCTTCCACCATTGCTAGCCTCTCTAGTACCGCACAACTTTCGCCGGTACCATAAACCCACCATTTACCTTCCTCAAAACAGCCACCATACCTACCTATTATGGCATTTCCATAGCCATTCCAAGATATATTGCCATGCAACTTTCCACCGTTCCGTTTATTATGACACACTCCATCATTATCATATTGCTTTGCATGATCATGTAGTTGACATCGTATTTGTGGCAAAGCCACCGTTCATAATTCTTTCATACATGTCGCTCTTGATTCATTGCATATCCCAGTACACCGCCAGAGGCATTCATATAGAGTCATATCTTGTTCTAAGTATCGAGTTGTAATTCTTGAGTTGTAAGTAAATAAAAGTGTGATGATCATCAGTATTAGAGCATTGTCCCATGTGAGGAAAGAATGATGGAGACTATGATTCCCCCACAAGTCGGGATGAGACTCCGGACGAAAAAAAGAGAAAAAAGAGGCCATAAAAAAGAGAAGGCCAAAGAAAATGAGAGAAAAAGAGAGAAGGGACAATGCTACTATCCTTTTACCACACTTGTGCTTCAAAGTAGCACCATGATCTTCATGATACAGAGTCTCCTATGTTGTCACTTTCATATACTAGTGGGAATCTTTCATTATAGAACTTGGCTTGTATATTCCAATGATGGGCTTCCTCCAAATGCCCTAGGTCTTCGTGAGCAAGCGAGTTGGATGCACACCCACTTAGTTTCTTTTTGAGCTTCCATACACTTATAGCTCTAGTGCATGATACGTCTCCAACGTATCTATAATTTTTGATTGCTCCATGCTATATTATCTACTGTTTTGGACATTATTGGGCTTTACTTTCCACTTCTATTTTATTTTTGGGACTAACCTATTAACCGGAGGCCCAGCCCAGAATTGTCGTTTTTGCCTATTTTAGGGTTTCGAAGAAAAGGAATATCAAACGGAGTCCAAACGGAATGAAACCTTCGGGAACGTGATTTTCTCACCGAACATGATCCAAGAGACTTGGACCCTACGTCAAGAAACAAAGGAGGAGGCCACGAGGTAGGGGCGCGCCTACCCCCCCCCCCCCGAGGCGCGCCCTCCACCCTCGTGGGCCCCCTGTTGCTCCACCGACGTACTCCTTCCTCCTATATATACCTACGTACCCTCAAACGATCAGATACGGAGCCAAAAACCTAATTCCACCGCCGTAACTTCCTGTATCCATGAGATCCCATCTTGGGGCCTATTCCGGAGCTCCGCCGGAGGGGGCATCCATCACGGAGGGATTCTACATCAACACCATAGCCTCTCCGATGAAGTGTGAGTAGTTTACCTCAGACCTTCGGGTCCATAGTTATTAGCTAGATGGCTTCTTCTCTCTTTTTGGATCTCAATACAATGTTCTCCCCCTCTCTTGTGGAGAACTATTCGATGCAATCTTCTTTTTGCGGTGTGTTTGTTGAGACCGGTGAATTGTGGGTTTATGATCAAGTCTATCTATGAACAATATTTGAATCTTCTCTGAATTCTTCTATGTATGATTGGTTATCTTTGCAAGTCTCTTCAAATTATCAGTTTGGTTTGGCCTACTAGATTGATCTTTCTTGCAATGGGAGAAGTGCTTAGCTTTGGGTTCAATCTTGCGGTGTCCTTTCCCAGTGACAGTAGGGGCAGCAAGGCACGTATTGTATTGTTGCCATCGAGGATAACAAGATGTTTTTTTATCATATTGCATGAATTTATCCCTCTACATCATGTCATCTTGCTTAAGGCGTTACTCTGTTTTCATGAACTTAATACTCTAGATGCATGCTGGATAGCGGTCGATGAGTGGAGTAATAGTAGTAGATGCAGGCAGGAGTCGGTCTACTTGTCTCGGACGTGATGCCTATATACATGATCATACCTAGATATTCTCATAACTATGCTCAATTCTGTCAATTGCTCAATAGTAATTTGTTCACCCACCGTAGTATACTTATGCTCTCGAGAGAAGCCACTAGTGAAACCTATGGCCCCCGGGTCTATCTTCATCATATTAATCTCCTACTACTTAGTTATTTTTCCTTTACTATTTACTTTGCCTTTATTTTACTTTGCATCTTTATCATAAAAATACCAAAAATATTATCTTTATCATATCTATTATATCTCACTCTCGTAAGTGGCCTTATAGGGATTGACAACCCCTATTTGCATTGGTTGCGAGGATTTATTTGTTTTGTGCAGGTACGAGGGACTCGCGCGTAGCCTCCTACTGGATTGATACCTTGGTTCTCAAAAACTGAGGGAAATACTTACGGTACTTTGCTGCATCATCCCTTCCTCTTCGGGGAAAACCAACGCAGTGCTCAAGAGGTAGCAAGAAGGATTTCTGGTGCCGTTGCCGGGGACGTCTTCGAAAAATTCAACATACCAAGTACCCATCACATACCCTTATCTCCCGCATTACATTATTTGCCATTTGCCTCTCGTTTTCCTCTCCCCCACTACACCCTTGCCGTTTTATTCGCCCTCTCTCTCTCTATCCTCCCTCTCTTTCTCTATTTGCCTCTTTTTGCCCGCTTGCTTTTTGTTTGCTTGTGTGTTAGTTTGCTTGCTTGTCACGATGACTCAAGATAATACTAAATTGTGTGACTTCACCAATACCAACAACAATGATTTTATTAGCACTCCGATTGCTCCTCTTACCGATGCTGAATCTTGTGAAATTAATACTGCTTTGCTGAATCTTGTCATGAAAGATCTGTTTTCCGGCCTTCCTAGTGATGATTTGGCTAGGAACGTTGATAGAATTGCTCTTGATGTTGATTCTTTGAAACCTAGATCTATTCCACCGAAGCATGATATCAATGAGTCTCTCAAAGCCATGATAATTTCCATTGATGAGTGCAAAGAAAGAACCGCTAGGATACGTGCTAAGAAAGATGCCTTTATAAGAGCGTGTTCTTCTAGTTCCGATGAAAATAAAGATGAAGATCTAATAGTTATTGATGTGTCCCCTATTAAATCTTTGTTTTGAAATATTAATGTTGATAATGATGGGACTGAATATTATCCACCTTTACCTAGAAGGCGTTCCAAGAATTCAAATTTGTTGATCTTGATGCTAAAATTGATAAAAGTGGGATTGAAGAAATTAAAACCCTAGATATTGCTAAACCCACTATTATGGGTTTCAAGGAATGTAACTATGAAAATTGCTCTTTGATTGATTGTATTTCCTTGTTGCAATCCGTGCTAAATTCTCCTCACGCTTATAGTCAAAATAAAGCGTTTACTAAACATATCGTTGATGCCTTGATGCAATCTTATGAAGAAAAACTTGAATTGGAAGTTTCTATCCCTAGAAAACTTTATGATGAGTGGGAACCAACTATTAAAATTAAAATTAAAGATCATGAATGCTATGCTTTATGTGATTTGGGTGCTAGCGTTTCCACGATTCCAAAGACTTTATGTGATTTGTTAGGTTTCCGTGATTTTGATGATTGCTCTCTAAACTTGCACCTTGCGGATTCCACTATTAAGAAACCTATGGGAAGAATTAATGATGTTCTTATTGTTGCAAATAGGAATTATGTGCCCGTAGATTTTATAGTTCTTGACATAGATTGCAATCCTTCATGTCCTATTATTCTTGGTAGACCTTTCCTTAGAACGATTGGTGCAATTATTGATATGAAGGAAGGAAATATTAGATTCCAATTTCCGTTAAGTAAAGGCATGGAACACTTTCCTAGAAATAAAATTAAATTACCTTATTAATCTATTATGAGAGCCACTTATGGATTGCCTACCAAAGATGGCAATACCTAGATCTATTCTTGCTTGTTATGGCTAGCTAGGGGCGTTAAACGATAGTGCTTGTTGGGAGGCAAACCAATTTTATTTTTATTCCTTGCTTTTTGATCCTGTTTAGTAATAAATAATTTATATAGACTCTGTTTTGGTTGTGTTTTTTTGTGTTTAATTAGTGTTTGTGCCAAGTAGAACCGTTGGGAAGACTTGGGGAAAGTCTTGTTGAACTTGCTGTAAAAAACAGAAACTTTAGCGCTCACGAGAACTACTTCCATTTTTATCTGGAAAGTGATATTTAGTTAATTATTTTTTCAGATGATTAATAGATAAATTCCTCACGTCCGGCAATTTATTTTAGAATTTTTGGGGTTCCAGATCTTGCGCTAGCTACAGATTACTACAGACTGTTCTGTTTTTGACAGATTCTGTTTTTCGTGTGTTGTTTGCTTATTTTGATGAATCTATGGCTAGTAAAATAGTTTATAAACCATAGAGAAGTTGGAATACAGTAGGTATAACACCAATATAAATAAAGAATGAGTTCATTACAGTACCTTGAAGTGGTCTTTTATTTTCCTTCGCTAACGGAGCTCACGAGATTTTCTACTTTAAGTTTTGTGTTGTGAAGTTTTCAAGTTTTGGGTAAAGATTTGATGGATTATGGAAAAAGGAGTGGCAAGAGCCTAAACTTGGGGATGCCCATGGAACCCCCAAGATAATCTAAGGACACCTAAAAGCCAAAGCTTGGGGATGCCCCAGAAGGCATCCCCTCTTTCGTCTACTTCTATCGGTAACTTTACTTGGAGCAATATTTTTATTCGCCACATGATATGTGTTTTCCTTGGAGCGTCTTGTATGATTTGAGTCTTTGCTTGTTAGTTTACCACAATCATCCTTTCTGTTCACACCTTTTGAGAGATCCATACATGATTTGGAATTTGTTAGAATACTCTATGTGCTTCGCTTATATCTTTTGAGTTATATAATTTTGCTTTAGTACTTCACTTATATCTTTTAGAGCACGGTGGTGGATTTGTTTTATATAAACTATTGAGCTCTCATGCTTCACTTAGATTATTTTGAGAGTCTTAATAGCATGGTAATTTGCTTAAATAATCCTAATATGCTTGGTATTCAAGAATAATAATAAAATTTTTTTATGAGTGTGTTGAATACTATGAGAAGTTTGATACTAGATGATTGTTTTGAGATATGGAGATGGTAATATTAAAGTTGTGCTAGTTGAGTAGTTGTGAATTTGAGAAATACTTGTGTTGAAGCTTGTGATTCCCGTAGCATGCACGTATGGTGAACCGTTATGTGATGAAGTCGGAGCATGATTTATTTATTGATTGTCTTCCTTATGAATGGCGGTCGGGGATGAGCGATGGTCTTTTCCTACCAATCTATCCCCCTAGGAGCATGCACGTAATACTTTGCTTTGATAACTTGTAGATTTTTGCAATAAGTATATGAGTTCTTTATGACTAATGTTGAGTCCATGGACTATGCGCACTCTCACCCTTCCACGTTTGCTAGCCTCTCTAATACCGCGCACCTTTCGCTGGTATCATACACCCACCATATACCTTCCTCAAAACAGCCACCATACCTACCTATTATGGCATTTCCATAGCCATTCCGAGATATATTGCCATGCAACTTTCCACCGTTCTGTTTATTATGACACACTCCATCATTGTCATATTGCTTAGCATGATCATGTAGTTGACATCGTATTTGTGGCAAAGCCACCATTCATAATTCTTTCATACGTGTCACTCTTGATTCATTGCATATCCCGGTACACCGCCGGAGGCATTCATATAGAGTCATATTTTGTTCTAAGTATCGAGTTGTAATTGTTGAGTTGTAAGAAATATAAAAGTGTGATGATCATCATTATTAGAGCATTTTCCCAGTGAGGAAAGGATGATGGAGACTATGATTCCCCCACAAGTCGGGATGAGACTCCAGACAAAAAATATAAAAAAAAGAGAAAGAAAAGAGGCCATAAAAAAAGAGAAAATTCCCAAATAAAACAAATGAGAGAAAAAGAGAGAAGGGGCAATGCTACTATCCTTTTACCACACTTGTGCTTCAAAGTAGCACCATGATCTTCATAGTAGAGAGTCTCTCATGTTATCACTTTCATATACTAGTGGGAATTTTTCATTATAGAACTTGGCTGGTATATTCCAATGATGGGCTTCCTCAAAAAGCCCTAGGTCTTCATGAGCAAGCAAGTTGGATGCACACCCACTTAGTTTCTTTTTGAGCTTTCATATACTTATAGCTCTAGTGCATCCGTTGCATGGTGTCGGTGTCAAAACCGGCGGATCTCGGGTAGGGGGTCCCGAACTGTGCGTCTAGGCCGGATGGTAACAGGAGACAAGGGACACGAAGTTTTACCCAGGTTCGGGCCCTCTCGATGGAGGTAAAACCCTACGTCCTGCTTGATTAATATTGATGATATGGGTAGTACAAGAGTAGATCTACCACGAGATCGAGGAGGCTAAACCCTAGAAGCTAGCCTATGGTATGATTGTTGATGTGTATGTTGTCCTATGGACTAAAACCCTTCGGTTTATATAGACACCGGGTAGGGTTAGGGTTACATAGAGTCGGTTACAATGGTAGGAGATCTGCATATCCGTATCGCCAAGCTTGCCTTCCACGCCAAGGAAAGTCCCTTCCGGACGCGGGACAGAGTCTTCAATCTTGTATCTTCATAGTCCAGGAGTCCGGCTGAAGGTATAGTCCGGCCATCCGGACACCCTCTAATCCAGGACTCCCTCATTAGCCCCTGAACCAGGGTTCAATGACGACGAGTCCGGCGCGCATATTGTCTTCGGCATTGCAAGGCGGGTTCCTCCCCCAAGTACTTCATAGAAGATTTTGAACACAAAGATAGTGTCCGGCTCTGAAAAATAAGTTTCCACATATTTCCATAGAGAGAATAATATTTACACAAATCTAATCTGCTGACGTATTCCGTAGTGTGACATCACACCATGGCCAAGCTTTTATTCGAACCGTTTTACTGTCCCATCTTAGCGCGTTATGCGAGGCGGTTTCCTTGGCACGTCTTGTTAAAGCAGAGATCGTGTCCCCTTATCCCGGGATTCTCATCAATACGGGCGTGGGTAACCCAACCGCGCCATCGATTACGGCGCTTGGAGATAAGCAAGTTTTATCAGGCTGGTGGGGACATGTAGTTGCGTCCACCCATATAAAGGGATAAAGATCCACCTTTTCACCTATGTCTTCTTCCTCCTTCGCCTATCCATTCTTGCGCACTCGAGCTCTAGCGCCCAAGTCCGCACTCCCAACCTCAACCTTCTCCAGCCATGTCTGGAGTGGGAGGCAAGTGGATGGTCTCCTCCGTCACAGAGGGACATATCAAAAAGCTGAGGAAGGCCGGATACCTGTCTAACGACATCGCGTACCGGCTCTCCGAAAGGGGCAGCTCATCCCCACCCCTAGGCCCCATGAGAGGGTGGTGTTCCTCCCCCATTTCCTCCGCGGACTGGGCTTCCCTCTCCACCCATTTGTCCGGGGGCTCATGTTCTACTACGGCCTGGATTTCCATGATCTGGCCCCGAACTTCGTCCTCAACATCTCGGCGTTTATCGTCGTGTGCGAGGCCTTCCTCCGCATCCGCCCCCATTTCGGGCTCTGGCTCAAGACTTTCAATGTCAAGCCGAAGGTGGTGCGCGGCAGCCAGGCGGAGTGCGGAGGCGCCATGGTGGGCAAGATGGCCAACGTCCTCTGGCTCGAGGGCTCCTTTGTGGAGACCCTGAAGGGGTGGCAATCGGGGTGGTTTTACATCACCGAGCCGCGCGACGCCGAATGGGTCGCACCCCCTGAGTTCCGGTCCGGACCCCCAACGTGGCTCACGTCCTGGAAAGAGACGGGCCTGTCGTGGGGTAAAAAAGGAGAGCTAACCGGACTCCAAACATGCGTCAAAACCCTGGTGGACAAGAATCTCAAACTTGTCAACGTAGTCCAGGTTATGCTCATCCGCTTGATCCTCCCGTGCCAACAACGGGCTTTCAACCTGTGGGAGTTCGACCCGGCGCGGCACCAAACCCTGAGCAGGCTCTTTGACACGATGTACGAAGATGCCTGGAAGGTGCTTTTCAAGGGCGCCGAGGCTCCCGCATCCACTACTGAGGATCGCGGATTCAGTGCGCAGCGTCACGTTCTCGCGGTAAGCTGTTTTTTTCCTTTTACAGGGTATCAGTTTTTCATAGTTTGACTTCGTGCGGGATCTAAACCCCCTTTACCTTTGACAGGATTGGCAGGTGACCTCCGGACAGATCAACTGTCCGGCTCCTTTGCCCGAAGGCCCAGCGGATGCTTGCTTGGCGAAGCTGCTGGTTCCGGCACCCTATGTGGTGCCGAAGAAGAAGGTCAAGAAGAAGGCCACGGGGACTCGAAAGAGTGCCCGTCACCCAGAGGTGTCGGATTCATCATCCGACGAATCCAAGACGCACTCCTCCCATGAAGACGAGGAGGAGGAGGAAGAAGAGACCCCTCCCCCTCCAGCGGGGGAAGGGAAGAAAAGGAAGGCCGCCCCAACTGGGGAGGCCGAAGGGTCCAAGAAGGGGAAAACCCTTCCTCCGGACTACTCCACCAACGCCGACGGCGGCGGAGAGGAGTGGGCGCCTAGGGCTAAGCCCCTGGCCAAATCGTAAGTATCCGGATACTAGAGTAATTCGTAGTATTCGTTTATTGCACAACTTTTCCCTCATGTCGAATATGTTTATGCAGCCCACCCAAAGACCGGCTCGACGCGTCGTCGAGCGGCTCACTGGACTCGCCGGATGTGAACTCGCTTCCAACGACTTCCTCCCCCCGCCCTACGGACGACACCGAAGTGTTGTCCCAACAGGTTCCAAGCCGGGAGGAGGTGGTCCTGGAGGCGCCGCAAGGCGACCTCCCGGACTCCAGGAGCAAAGGGGATGAAACCCCCCAGGGCTCCAAGTCCGGCTCTAGGCCGTACACCGCTCCGGAACCTTCAGAGGTTCCAGAGTCCGGCGGGGGACCTCCTTCCAATAGGAGTAAGTCCGCCGTGCCGGTGGCCCCCGTCCAACCGAAGGTGCCGGACAATATGTTGGAGGCGCTCCAAGGCACCTCCATCGACGAGGAGCACCGTGCTATTATGAGTGCGGTGGTCCAGAAGGTTCAATCCGCCAAGAGCGGGCTGACTGAAGCTTGTACTAGCCTTTTGACAGGCTTTGAGGTAAGTAAAGAATGTGTAAATAGTAGTACCGCATAGACAGTAGCCCCTGATGCTCTGTTTGGCGTTCGGGAAGAAAAGCCGAATAGAGGATCAAATAGAATTCGTAGGAGTCTAACAAATGAGTCAATATGCATATGCAGGCTTCCCTGCTTGCGTCCGCCGCACTGACTGCGGAAGTGGACACGCTAAAGCAGAACCTTGAGCGGTCCGAGCAAGAGCTCGAGCATGCCAAGAAGCAGCTCGAGGATAATGAAGGTAAGAAATACCTTGTTTTTAAATATATATATATATAAAGGTGCAATTGCAAAGAATGACAGGATTATCGTGGCTATTTCAGGGCCACGTCTGAAGTGGCGCCCCTTAAGCAAGTGCTGGTCGAGGCCGAGAAGAGTGCGGCCTTGGAGCGCACCGAGCGGGAGAAGTATGAGGCCGAGGTTGGCAAGGTGCGGCAAGAGCTCCAAGCTCTCATGGAAAAACATGAGAGTTTGGAGCTTGACTCTAAGACGCAAGCGTCCGAGCTTGCGGTGGCTATTGAAAATGCCAAAGCTGCCAAGGCCGAATCCCAGAAGACCCTCCAGGAGTTGGATGAGGTTAAGAGGATAGCGGCGGGTAAGGCATTCTTTATGCAAAGCAAACACATAAACGTGAGTTACTTGTTACTTACCCGAATCCGGAGCTCTCCAGGAGCGTTCGCAGATCTTCCCCGAAGTGTATCCGATGCCGCCGCATTCTATCGAGCCGAGGAGGGCAGCTCGACAGAGAAGGTGTTCTGGTCTCAGTACGCTGAGGCCGGACACCCCGTGCCCTTGAGCGACCAGCTGAAGCAACTGGTCGAGCTCCACAAGGCGGCTGAACAGGCCATGAAGGGCCTCATTGTTCGGCTGTGGCCTGGAGGGGCCCTGCCTGGGAGCTATTTCGGGCTGGTGCGGCGGTTGGTGGAGGCCTGTCCAAGGCTTGAAGTCATCAAGCGCTCCGTCTGCATTGAAGGTGCCCGTAGGGCCCTTGCCCGTGCTAAGGTGCACTGGGGCAAGCTGGATGCTGAGAAGCTGGTGAAGGACGGGCCACCGCCGGGGAAAGAGCATCGCAAGCCCGAAAATTACTATACGGATGTTCTGAAGGGTGCCCGCCTTGTGGCGGATGAATGTTCTAGGGATGTAATTTTTGAGTGAAACTTCCTCGTTTTGTCCTGTGCGCTGAAAACTTGTTTATATGCGCTAAGCAATGCTGTTGGAATTTAAAATATTACCTTCTGTGCGGCTGTTTATCAATTCTGAGAGATGGCGAGTCGTCGGCTTCTGCCCCTGTGCCGCTAGTGTTGGGGTGTTCGGGGATGACCTGAGCGCTCTTTTTCCCATGTTTGGGTCCTTCGAGGGAGGCGCTCAGCCCAACGAACAAGGCAATCGGACTATAACACGTGAACACTCTCATTTAGCCATAGAATTCTATAATTTTAAATTTCGGCGAAGCCCCTAGTATTCGGAAGACCGAGTTCGGGGCGCTATCCATGCCTTGGCCGGACGGAGCCGACTCCTCGCCCTAAGCAGCATAAGTCTTTAGGGACTCGAAAAAAGCTCTCGAACAGCGACCAGCTCTCACTTCATCATGACAGTCAGTTTTAGCTTTCTCCACTGAGGTGCTCGGCCCAGCTCAACTGGGGCACAATCGTAGTGGTTCTCCTAGTGCTACCTTAGCCGATATAGCGGAACGCAAGGCACCAAAACATAGGAGCCGGGCAAACCCAACTATTGACCCAAGACATGATTCGGAGTCGATGCATATAATGCTATAAGTTCGGGGTGCCGTACTTGTGAAAGTGTTCGGACTTCTCACACCATATTGAGGGTACTGAAGCCCCTGGCGTATTTTGGCCATACCAAATTGTAAGGGTGCAACATGTCGTTAAGGAACATATATTTATAAAAGGATAATGCAAAAATAGACAAAAGCTATGCATTGTTTATTAAAAATAGCTGCGATCAAAGCGGAACGATACAAATAATGCGATAAGTGGAAGGTTGGACTAGTTAACATGTCCGTTCCAGGGGCAAGCTGCGGAATAGTATGCGGAACGGGTATACTGATCGTGATAGAGACCACCTGGGAGTTCCGTAGTGCGGTGTGGCTTGTCTGCTTCCCTGGTTCTTGCATCGTTTGTGCGGCAATTGAACTGCCGAACAGGCCTTCCGAAGGATGAAGTCCTGAAAGTAAGAGAAAAATAAAAGTCGGCAGCCCCTAGTACGGTTTAAGCCGTGTTTTGGGCGTGCCGTGATGGTGCCCCTCCCCCTGTGCCCATGGTATCTCTAGAGCATAGTTATGTACGCGAAGTACTGGCGTCGCCTTTTTGCGAGGGTTGGGGCCGCATTGCTACGCCTGCTCGGATCGTGCCAGGCGGTCTTGTTGTAGGTTACTCCAGGCGCGCTTGAAGGTGTCCGGTCGTTTAGTGGCCGGACTGGAGAACTGCCTGGAGAGGCTGCTTTGAACTTCCGCTGCAAGGGCCGCCGTGTGCTCCTCCATTCGGAGGGAGCGTTCGGTGTTTCCATTGACCGTAATTACTCCTCGAGTGCCTAGCATCTTGAGCTTAAGGTATGCGTAGTGCGGTACCGCGTTGAACTTAGCGAATGCGGTTCGCCCGAGCAGTGCATGATAGCCACTGCGAAACGGGACTATGTCGAAGATTAACTCCTCGCTTCGGAAATTATCCGGAGATCCGAAGACCACTTCAAGTGTGACTGAGCCTGTACAGTTGGCCTCTACACCTGGTATTACGCCTTTAAAGGTCGTTTTGGTGGGCTTAATCCTCGAGGGATCTATGCCCATTTTCCGCACTGTATCCTGGTAAAGCAGGTTCAGGCTGCTGCCGCCGTCCATGAGGACTCTAGTGAGATGAAATCCGTCAATAATTGGGTCTAGAACCAATGCGGCGAATCCGCCATGACGGATGCTAGTGGGATGGTCCCTTCGATCAAAGGTGATCGGGCAGGAGGACCATGGGTTGAACTTTGGGGCGACTGGCTCTACCGCATATACGTCCCTTAACGCATGCTTCCGCTCCCTTTTGGGGACATGGGTTGCGTATATCATGTTCACCGTCCACACTTGTGGGGGAAAACCCTTCTGTCCACTGTTATTCGGCGGCCGAGGCTCCTCGTCATCATCGCTATGCAGCCCCTTGTCTTCATTTTTGGCGTTTAGCTTGCTTGCCTGCTTGAACACCCAAAAATCCCTATTGGTGTGATTGGCTGGCTTTTCGGGGGTGCCATGTATCTGGCACGAGCGATCGAGTATTCGGTCCAAACTGGACGGGCCCCTAGGATTCCTTTTGAATGGCTTTTTCCGCTGACCGGATTTAGAGCCTCTGAATCCGGCATTAACTGCCGTATCCTCAACATTGTCGCCGTTAATGCGGCGCTTCTGCTTGTTGCGACGCGACCTGCCACTACTATCCCTGGTGTCCGAATTACCAGGGTTCTTGGTCATATTGTTGCTATGAGCAAGCCAGCTATCTTCTCCCGTGCAAAAGCGGGTCATGAGTGTCATGAGTGCTGCCATAGATTTCGGCTTTTCCTGTCCAAGGTGCCGAGCCAGCCACTCGTCACGGATATTGTGTTTGAAGGCTTCTAGGGCCTCAGCGTCCGGACAGTCGACTATTTGATTTTTCTTTGTTAGGAACCGTGTCCAGAATTGCCTGGCTGATTCCTCTGGCTGCTGAATGACGTGACTTAGGTCATCGGCGTCTAGGGGTCGCACGTAAGTGCCCTGGAAATTGTCGAGGAATGCGGCTTCCAGGTCCTCCCAACAACTGATTGATCCTGTTGGCAAGCTGTTAAGCCAATGCCGAGCTGGTCCTTTAAGCTTGAGTGGGAGGTATTTGATGGCGTGGAAATCATCACCGCGGGCCATGTGGATATGAAGGAGATAATCCTCGATCCATACCGCAGGGTCTGTTGTGCCATCATATGATTCGATGTTTACGGGTTTGAAACCCTCGGGGATTTGATGATCCATTATTTCGTCTGTAAAGCAGAGTGGGTGTGCGGCGCCTCTGTATTGGGCTATATCATGACGTAGCTCCAATGAGCCTTGTCTACTGTGTTCGGCCCCGCCGAATTTGTGGCTGGCGTGACGGTTACCGTCTCGAGCCGTGGGGCGCCCACACGATCCGTAGATCGATCTTGTTTGCCTTGCCTTGTCCTCCAACATGTCTCGTAATTCCGGCGCATATTCCCGTGCCTTGGTACGGGGTGCGGCTTGAGTGGAGGGCCGAGAGGCTTCTCTGTCGCGACCACGAGGTGGCCGGTCACCGCATCAAGTGCTTCCTCCTCTAATCGGGGTAGCAACCTGCGCTTTGGGTAGCTCTTGGAGGGGCGTTCGAGTTTATGCTCTTCGGCCGCAAGGACTTCAGTCCATCTGTCGACTAGCAAATCTTGATCAGCTCTAAGCTGTTGCTGTTTTTTCTTGAGGCTTCTTGCCATGGCCATAAGCCTGCGTTGAAAACGCTTTTGCTCGACGGGATCCTCTGGCACGACAAATTCGTCGTCGTCGAGGCTTGCCTCATCTTCGGAGGGAGGCATATAATTATCGTCCTCGACCTCTCTGTCTGCCGCTCTCTCATGAGGGCTGGTTTCTCCATCCTCCTATGCTAAATCTTGCTGGAGAGGGTTTTCTTTGGCGCTTTTCGGAGTATTATTATCTCCCGTGCTGGAATCACCGTGTTTGTTTTGGCGGGATTTTGAGCGGCGCCGCTGACGCCGGTGCTTATGCTGTTTCTTGGAGGGGTCATCCTCCACTGTTCCATCGCCATCTCCCTCTTTTGGGGTGTCCACCATGTATATGTCATATGACGAGGTGGCTTTCCAGGGCCTAGTGGGCGCTGGTTCTTCATCATCTCCTTCATCGGCGTCCATACTGTCGATATCTTCAGAGTCGAAGTCGAGCATGTCGGTTAAGTCGTCGACAGTGGCTACAAAGTGGGTGGTGGGTGGGCCTTGAATTTCTTCATCGTCTGTACCCCAACCTTGCTGACCGTAGTCCGGACAGGGCTCTCCTGATAAAGAGAGAGACTTCAGTGACTTCAGGATATCGCCAAAAGGCGAGTGCTGAAAGATGTCTGCGGCAGTGAACTCCATGATCGGCACCCAATCGGATTCGATCGACAGGGGCGCGGGGGGCTCGGAGTCCGGAGAGGAGTCCGGCTCCTTGGAGTCACGGGTCTCGCAGAGTACGGGGCTGGTGCTTGGCTCAATCACCGTTGGGGTTGCAGCCCCCGAGGTGGCGTCCAACCGCCCATCCTCGATCGGCGCAGTTGGCTCCGAATTAAGGGTCGGAGCCGATGCGGATGCGGCCTCTAGGGCACTATTCGGCGGCAGAGCTAGATCATGCTCATCGTGAAAGTGCGGCGCACTTGGCAGTGGCTCGAATCCGTCGAAGATCAAGTCCCCGTGGATGTCAGCCGTGTAGTTTAAATTTTCGAATCTGACCTGACGGCCAGGGGCGTAGCTTTCGATCTGCTCCAGATGGCCAAGCGAATTGGCCCGCAGTGCGAAGCCGCCGAAGACGAAGATCTGTCCAGGGAGGAAGGTCTCACCCTGGACTGAATCGCTATCGATGATCGTAGGAGCCATCGAGCCTGACGGCGATGACACAGAGGAACTCTCAATGAAAGCACCAATGTCGGTGTCAAAACCGACGGATCTCGGGTAGGGGGTCCCGAACTGTGCGTCTAGGCCGGATGGTAACAGGAGACAAGGGACAAGAAGTTTTACCCAGGTTTGGGCCCTCTCGATGGAGGTAAAACCCTACGTCCTGCTTGATAAATATTGATGATATGGGTAGTACAAGAGTAGATCTACCACGAGATCAAGGAGGCTAAACCCTAGAAGCTAGCCTATGGTATGATTGTTGATGTGTATGTTGTCCTACGGACTAAAACCCTCCGGTTTATATAGACACCGGGTAGGGTTAGGGTTACATAGAGTCGGTTACAATGGTAGGAGATCTGCATATCCGTATCGCCAAGCTTGCCTTCCACGCCAAGGAAAGTCCCTTCCGGACGCGGGACGGAGTCTTCAATCTTGTATCTTCATAGTCCAGGAGTCCGGCTGAAGGTATAGTCCGACCATCCGGACACCCCCTAATCCAGGACTCCCTCACATGGCAATCCCTACTCACTCACATTGATATCTATTGATGGGCATCTCCATAGCCCGTTGATACGCCTAGTTGATGTGAGACTATCTTCTCCCTTTTTGTCTTCTCCACAACCACCATTCTATTCCACCTATAGTGCTATATCCATGGCTCATGCTCATGTATTGGTGAAGATTGAAAAAGTTTTGAGAATGTCAAAAGTATGAAACAATTGCTTGGCTTGTCATCGGGGTTGTGCATGATTTAAATACTTTGTGTGGTGAAGATAGAGCATAGCCAGACTATATGATTTTGTAGGGATAATTTTCTTTGGCCATGTTATTTTGAGAAGACATGATTGCTTTGTTAGTATGATTGAAGTATTATTATTTTTATGTCAATATGAACTTTTATCTTGAATCTTTCGGATCTAAATATTCATACGACAATTAAGAAGGATTACATTAAAATTATGCCAAGTAGCATTCCACATCAAAAATTCTGTTTTTATCATTTACCTACTCGAGGACGAGCAGGAATTAAGCTTGGGGATGCTTCATACGTCTCCAACGTATCTATAATTTTTGATTGCTCCATGCTATATTATCTACTGGTTTGGACATTGTTGGGATTTATTATCCACTTTATATTATTTTTGGGACTAACCTATTAACCGGAGGCCCAGCCTAGAATTGCTGTTTTTTTGCCTGTTTTAGGGTTTTGAAGAAAAGGAATATCAAACGGAGTCCAAATGGAATGAAACCATCGGGAACGTGATTTTCTCAACGAACAAGACCCGGGAGACTTGGACCCTACGTCGAGAAAGAAAAGAGGAGGCCACGAGGTAGGGGGTGTTGGGGAATGTAGTAATTTCAAAAAAATTCCTACGCACACGCAAGATCATGGTGATGCATCGCAACGAGAGGGGAGAGTGTGATCTACGTACCCTTGTAGACCGACAGCGGAAGCGTTAGCACAACGCGGTTGATGTAGTCGTACGTCTTCACGGCCCGACCGATCAAGCACCGAAACTATGGCACCTCCGAGTTCTAGCACACGTTCAGCTCAATGACGATCCCCGGACTCCGATCCAGCAAAGTGTCAGGGAAGAGTTCCGTCAGCACGACGGCGTGGTGACGATCTTGATGCTCTACCGTCGCAGGGCTTCGCCTAAGCACCGCTACAATATTATCGAGGATTATGGTGGAAGGGGGCACCGCACACGGCTAAGAATATGATCACGTGGATCAACTTGTGTCCCTAGGGGTGCCCCCTGCCCCCGTATATAAAGGACCAAAGGGGGGGTGCGGCTGGCCAGCAGGAGGGCGCGCCAGGAGGAGTCCTACTCCCACCGGGAGTAGGATTCCCCCCCCTTTCCTAGTTGGAATAGGATTCTTGAGGGGGAAAGAGGAGAGAGAGAAGGAAGGGGGGGCGCCCCCCCCCCTCTCCTTGTCCTATTCGGACTAGGGGGGAGGGGCGCGGCCCAGCCCTGGCCACCTCTCCTCTCTTCCACTAAAGCCCACTAAGGCCCATATACCTCCCGGGGGGTTCCGGTAACCTCCCGGTACTCCGGTAAAATCCTGATTTCACCCGGAACACTTCCGATATCCAAATATAGGCTTCCAATATATCAATCTTTATGTCTCAACCATTTCGAGACTCCTCATCATGTCCGTGATCACATCCGGGACTCCGAACAAACTTCGGTACATCAAAATGCATAAACTCATAATATAACTGTCATCGAAACCTTAAGCGTGCGGACCCTACGGGTTCGAGAACAATGTAGACATGACCGAGACAAGTCTCCGGTCAATAACCAATAGCAGAACCTGGATGCTCATATTGGCTCCCACATATTCTACGAAGATCTTTATCGGTCAGACCGCATAACATACGTTGTTCCCTTTGTCATCGGTATGTTACTTGCCCGAGATTCGATCGTCGGTATCTCAATACCTAGTTCAATCTCGTTACCGGCAAGTCTCTTTACTCGTTTCGTAATACATCATCTCGCAACTAACTCATTAGTTGCAATGCTTGCAAGGCTTATGTGATGTGCATTACCGAGAAGGGCCCAGAGATACCTCTCCGACAATCGGAGTGACAAATCCTAATCTCGAAATACGCCAACCCAACATTTACCTTTGGAGACACCTGTAGAGCTCCTTTATAATCACCCAGTTACATTGTGACATTTGGTAGCACACAAAGTGTTCCTCCGGCAAACGGGAGTTGCATAATCTCATAGTCATAGGAACATGTATAAGTCATGAAGAAAGCAATAGCAACATACTAAACGATCGAGTGCTAAGCTAACGGAATGGGTCAAGTCAATCACATCATTCTTCTAATGATGTGATCCCATTAATCAAATAACAACTCTTTTGTTCATGGTTAGGAAACATAACCATCTTCGATTAACGAGCTAGTCAAGTAGAGGCATACTAGTGACACTCTGTTTGTCTATGTATTCACACATGTATTATGTTTCCGGTTAATACAATTCTAGCATGAATAATAAACATTTATCATGATATATGGAAATAAATAATAACTTTATTATTGCCTCTAGGGCATATTTCCTTCAGTCTCCCACTTGCACTAGAGTCAATAATCTAGTTCACATCGCCATGTGATTCAACACTAATAGTTCACATCACCATGTGATTAACACCCATAGTTCACATTGTCATGTGACCTATACCCAAAGGGTTTACTAGATTCAGTAATCTAGTTCACATCGTTTATGTGATTAACACCCAAAGAGTACTAAGGTGTGATCATGTTTTGCTTGTGAGATAATTTTAGTCAACGGGTCTGTCACATACAGATCCGTAAGTATTTTGCGAATTCTATGTCTACAATGCTCTGCACGGAGCTACTCTAGCTAATTGCTCCCACTTTCAATATGTATCTAGATCGAGACTTAGAGTCATCCAGATCTGTGTCAAAACTTGCATCGACGTAACTTTTTACGACGAACCTTTTTGTCACCTCCATAATTGAGAAATATTTCCTTATTCCACTAAGGATAATTTTGACCGCTGTCCTGTGATCTACTCTTAGATCACTATTGTACTCCCTTGCTTAACACGGTGTCGGGTATACAATAGATCTGGTACACAGCATGGCATACTTTATAGAACCTATGGGTGAGGCATAGGGAATGACTTTCATTCTCTTTCTATCTTCTGCCGTGGTCGGGCTTTGAGTCTTACTCAATTTCACACCTTGTAACACAGCCAAGAACTCTTTCTTTGACCGTTCCAATTTTTGAACTACTTCAAAATATTGTCAAGGTATGTACTCATTGAAAAAAAACTTATCAAGCGTCTTGATCTATCTCTATAGATCTTGATGCTTAATATGTAAGCAGCTTCACCGAGGTCTTTCTTTGAAAAACTTCTTTCAAAACACTCCTTTATGCTTTGCAGAATAATTCTACATTATTTCCGATCAACAATATGTCATTCACATATACTTATCAGAAATGTTGTAGTGCTCCCACTCACTTTCTTGTAAATACAGGCTTCACCGCAAGTCTGTATAAACTATATGCTTTGATCATCTCATCAAAGCGCATATTCCAACTCCGAGATGCTTGCACCAGTCCATAGATGGATCGCTGGAGCTTGCACATTTTGTTAGCACCTTTAGGATTGACAAAACCTTCTGGTTGTATCATATACAACTCTTCTTTAATAAATCCATTAAGGAATGCAGTTTTGTTTATCCATTTGCCGGATTTCATAAAATGCGGCAATTGCTAACATGATTTGGACAGACTTAAGCATCGCTACGAGTGAGAAAATTTCATCGTAGTCAACACCTTGAACTTTGTCAAAAACCTTTTTCCACAAGTCTAGCTTTGTAGATAGTAACACTACTATCAGCGTCCGTCTTCCTCTCGAAGATCCATTTATTTTCTATGGCTTGCCGATCATCGGGCAAATCCATCAAAGTCCATACTTTGTTCTCATACATGGATCATATCTCAGATTTCATGGCCTCAAACCATTTCGCGGAATCTGGGATCATCATCGCTTCCTCGTAGTTTGCAAGTTCGTCATGGTCTAGTAACATGACTTCCAGAACAGGATTACCGTACCACTCTGGTGCGGATCTCACTCTGGTTTACCTACGAGATTCGGTAGTAACTTGATCTGAAGTTACATGATCATCATCATTAGCTTCCTCACTAATTGGAGTAGCAGTCACAAGAACAGATTTCTGTGATGAACTACTTTCCAATAAGGGAGAAGGTACAATTACCTTATCAAGTTTTCTACTTTCCTCCTACTCACTTCTTTCGAGAGAAACTCCTTCTCTAGAAAGTTTCCGAATTTAGCAACAAAAGGCTTGCCTTCGGATCTGTGATAGAAGGTGTATCCAATAGTTTCCTTTGGATATCCTATGAAGACGCACTTCTCCGATTTAGGTTTGAGCTTATCAAGTTGAAACTTTTTCACATAAGCATTGCAACCTCAAACTTTAAGAAACGACAGCTTAGGTTTCTTGCTAAACCATAGTTCATACGGTGTCATCTCAAACGGATTTAGATGGTGCCATATTTAACGTGAATGTAGCTGTCTCTAATGCATAACCCCAAAACAATAGCGGCAAATCTGTAAGAGACATCATAGATCGCACCATATCAAATAAAGTACGATTACGACGTTTGAACACACCATTACACTGTGGTGTTCCAGGTGGCGTGAGTAGTGAAACTATTTCACATTGTTTTAACTGAAGACCAAACTTGTAACTCAAATACTCTTCTCCACGATCAGATCGTAGAAACTTTATTTTCTTGTTACGATGATTCTCCACTTCACTCTGAAATTCTTTGAACTTTTCAAATGTTTCAGACTTATGTTTCATCAAGTAGATATACTCATATCTGCTCAAATTATCTGTGAAGAACAAAAAATAATGATACCTGTCGCGAGCCTCAATATTCATCGGACCACATACATCAGTATGTATGATTTCCAACAAATCTATTGCTCGCTCCATTGTTCCGAAGAACGAAGTCTTAGTCATCTTGCCCATGAGGCATGGTTCGCAAGCATCAACTGATTCATAATCAAGTGATTCCAAAAGCCCATCAGCATGGAGTTTCTTCATGCGCTTTACACCAATATGACCTAAACGGAAGTGCCACAAATAAGTCTGCACTATCATTATTAACTTTGCATCTTTTGGTTTCAATATTATGTTTATGTGTATCACTATGATCGAGATCCAACGAACTATTTTCATTATGTGTGTAACCATATAAGGTTTTATTCATGTAAACAGAACAACAATTTATTCTCTTACTTAAATGAATAACCGTATTACAATAAACATGATCAAATCATATTCAGGCTCAACGCAAACACCAAATAACACTTATTTAGGTTCAACACTAATCCCGAAAGTATAGGGAGTGTGCGATGATGATCATATCAATTTTGGAACCACTTCAACACACGTCGTCACTTCACCCTTAACTAGTCTCTGTTTATTCTGCAACTCCCGTTTCGAGTTACTAATCTTAGCAACTGAACTAGTATCAAATACTGAGGGGTTGCTATAAACACTAGTAAAGTACACATCAATAACATGTATATAAAATATACTTATGTTCACTTTGCCATCCTTCTTATCCGCCAATCACTTGGGGTAGTTCCGCTTCCAGTGACTAGTCCCTTTGCAGTAGAAGCACTTAGTCTCAGGCTTAGGACCAGACTTGGGCTTCTTCACTTGAGCAGCAACTTGCTTGTTGTTCTTCTTGAAGTTCCCCTTCTTCCCTCTGCCCTTTTCTTGAAACTAGTGGTCTTGTCTACCATCAACACTTGATGTTTTTCTCGATTTCTACCTTCGTCAATTTCAGCATTACGAAGAGCTTGGGAATCGTTTCCGTTATCCCTTGCATATCATAGTTCATCACGAAGTTCTACTAACTTGGTGATGATGACTAGAGAATTCTGTTAATCACTATTTTATCTGGAAGATTAACTCCCACTCGATTCAAGCAATTGTAGTACCCAGACAATCTGAGCACATGCTCACTAGTTGAGCGATTCTCCTCCATCTTTTAGCTATAGAACTTGTTGTAGACTTCATATCTCTCAACTCGGGTATTTGCTTGAAATATTAACTTCAACTCCTGGAACATCTCATATGGTCCATGACGTTCAAAACGTCTTTGAAGTCCCGATTCTAAGCTGTTTAAGCATGGTGCACTAAACTATCAAGTAGTCATCATATTGAGCTAGCCAAACGTTCATAACGTCTGCATCTGCTCCTGCAATAGGTCTGTCACCTAGCGGTGCATCAAGGACATAATTCTTCTGTGCAGCAATGAGGATAAACCTTAGATCACGGATCCAATCCGCATCATTGCTACTAACATCTTTCAACACAATTTTCTCTAGGAACATATCAAAGTAAACACAGGGAAGCAACAACGCGAGCTATTGATCTACAACATAATTTGCAAAATACTACCAGGACTAAGTTCATGATAAATTTAAGTTCAATTTAATCATATTACTTAAGAACTCCCACTTAGATAGACATCCCTCTAATCCTCTAAGTGATCACGTGATCCAAATCAACTAAACCATGTCCGATCATCACGTGAGATGGAGTAGTTTCATTGGTGAACATCACTATGTTGATCATATCTGCTATATGATTCACGCTCGACCTTTTGGTCTCTGTGTTCCGAGGCCATATCTGTATATGCTTGGCTCGTCAAGTATAACCTGAGTATTCTGCGTGTGCAACTGTTTTGCACCCGTTGTATTTGAACGTAGAGCCTATCACACCCGATCATCACGTGGTGTCTCAGCACGAAGAACTTTCGCAACGGTGCATACTCAGGGAGAAGACTTCTTGATAATTAGTGAGAGATCATCTTATAATGCTACCGTCAATCAAAGCAAGATAAGATGCATAAAAGATAAACATCACATGCAATCAATATAAGTGATATGATATGGCCATCATCATCTTGTGCTTGTGATCTCCATCTTCGAAGCACCGTCGTGATCACCATCGTCACCGGCGCGACACCTTGATCTCCATCGTAGCATCATTCTCGTCTCGCCAATCTTATGCTCCCATGACTATCGCTACCGCTTAGTGATAAAGTAAAGCATTACAGCGCAATTGCATTGCATACAATAAAGCGACAACCATATGGCTCCTGCCAGTTGCCGGTAACTCGGTTACAAAACATGATCATCTCATACAATAAAATTTAGCATCATGTCTTGACCATATCACATCACAACATGCCCTGCAAAAACAAGTTAGACGTCCTCTACTTTGTTGTTGCAAGTTTTACGTCGCTGCTACGGGCTTAAGCAAGAACCAATCTTACCTACGCATCAAAACCACAACGATAGTTTGTCAAGTTGGTGATGTTTTAACCTTCGCAAGGACCGGGCGTAGCCACACTCGGTTCAACTAAAGTTGGAGAAACTGTCACCCGCAAGCCACCTATGTGCAAAGCACATCGGGAGAACCGGTCTCGCGTAAGCGTACGCGTAATGTCGGTCCGGGCCGCTTCGTCCAACAATACCGCCGAACCAAAGTATGACATGCTGGTAAGCAGTATGACTTATATCGCCCACAACTCACTTGTGTTCTACTCGTGCATATCACATCAACACATAAAACCTAGGCTCGGATGCCACTGTTGGGGAACGTAGTAATTTCAAAAAAATTCCTATGCACATGCAAGATCATGGTGATGCATCGCAACGAGAGGGGAGAGTGTGATCTACGTACCCTTGTAGACCGACAGCGGAAGCGTTAGCACAACGCGGTTGATGTAGTCGTACATCTTCACGGCCCGACCGATCAAGCACCGAAACTATGGCACCTCCGAGTTCTAGCCCACGTTCATCTCGATGACGATCCCCGGACTCCGATCCAGCAAAGTGTCGGGGAAGAGTTCCGTCAGCATGACGGCGTGGTGACAATCTTGATGCTCTACCGTCGCAGGGCTTCGCCTAAGCACTGCTACAATATTATCGAGGATTATGGTGGAAGGGGGCACCGCACACGGCTAAGAATATGATCACGTGGATCAACTTGTGTCCCTAGGGGTGCCCCCTGCCCCCGTATATAAAGGATCAAAGGGGGGTGCGGCCGGCCAGGAGGAGTCCTACTCCCACCGGGAGTAGGATCCCCCCCCCCCTTTCCTAGTTGGAATAGGATTCGGGAGGAGGAAAGAGGAGAGAGAGAAGGAAGGGGGGCGCCGCCCCCCTCTCCTTGTCCTATTCGGACTAGGGGGAGGGGCGTGGCCCAGCCCTGGCCACCTCTCCTCTCTTCCACTAAAGCCCACTAAGGCCCATATACCTCCCGGGGGGTTCCGGTAACCTCCTGGTACTCCGGTAAAATCCCTTTGTCATCGGTATGTTACTTGCCCGAGATTCGATCGTCGGTATCTCAATACCTAGTTCAATCTCGTTACCGGCAAGTCTCTTTACTCGTTTCATAATACATCATCTTGCAACTAACTCATTAGTTGCAATGCTTGCAAGGCTTATGTGATGTGCATTACCGAGAAGGGCCCAGAGATACCTCTCCGACAATCGAAGTGACAAATCCTAATCTCGAAATACGCCAACCCAACATTTACCTTTGGAGACACCTGTAGAGCTCCTTTATAATCACCCAGTTACGTTGTGACGTTTGGTAGCACACAAAGTGTTCCTCCGGCAAATGGGAGTTGCATAATCTCATAGTCATAGGAACATGTATAAGTCATGAAGAAAGCAATAGCAACATACTAAACGATCGAGTGCTAAGCTAACGGAATGGGTCAAGTCAATCACATCATTCTTCTAATGATGTGATCCCGTTAATCAAATAACAACTCTTTTGTTCATGGTTAGGAAACATAACCATCTTCGATTAACGAGCTAGTCAAGTAGAGGCATACTAGTGACACTCTGTTTGTCTATGTATTCACACATGTATTATGTTTCCGGTTAATACAATTCTAGCATGAATAATAAACATTTATCATGATATAAGGAAATAAATAATAACTTTATTATTGCCTCTAGGGCATATTTCCTTCAGGGGGTGCGCCTACCCCCCCCCCCCCGGCCCCCCCCCCCCCCCCCGTGGGCCCCCTGTTCCTCCACCGACGTACTCCTTCCTCCTATATATACCTACATACCCCCAAACGATCAGATACAGAACCAAAAACCTAATTCCACCGCCGCAACTTTCTGTATCCACGAGATCCCATCTTGGGGCCTGTTCCGGAGCTCCGCCGGAGGGGGAATCCATCACGGAGGGCTTCTACATCAACACCATAGCCTCTCCGATGAAGTGTGATTAGTTTACCTCAGACCTTCGGGTCCATAGTTATTAGCTAGATGGCTTCTTCTCTCTTTTTGGATCTCAATACAATGTTCTCCCCCTATGTTGTGGAGAACTATTCGATGCAATCTTCTTTTGCGGTGTGTTTGTTGAGACCGATGAATTGTGGGTTTATGATCAAGTCTATCTATGAACAATATTTGAATCTTATCTGAATTCTTTTACGTATGATTGGTTATCTATCTTTGCAAGTCTCTTCGAATTATCAGTTTGGTTTGGCCTACTAGATTGATCTTTCTTGCAATGGGAGAAGTGCTTAGCTTTGGGTTCAATCTTGCGGTGTCCTTTCCCAGTGACAGTAGGGGCAGCAAGGCACGTATTGTATTGTTGCCATCGAGGATAACAAGATGGGGTTTTTTCATATTGCATGAATTTATCCCTCTACATCATGTCATCTTGCTTAAGGTACTCTGTTTTATGAACTTAATACTCTAGATGCATGCTGGATAGCGTTCGATGAGTGGAGTAATAGTAGTAGATGCAGGCAGGAGTCGGTCTACTTGTCTCGGA
The DNA here is from genome assembly GCF_003073215.2 of Triticum urartu. Classification (NCBI taxonomy): domain Eukaryota; kingdom Viridiplantae; phylum Streptophyta; class Magnoliopsida; order Poales; family Poaceae; genus Triticum; species Triticum urartu. Next base: position 120,193,988 of record NC_053023.1, on the reverse strand, counting down.
CGTGATGCCTATATACATGATCATACCTAGATATTCTCATAACTATGCTCAATTCTGTCAATTGCTCAACAGTAATTTGTTCACCCACCGTAGAATACTTATGCTCTCGAGAGAAGCCACTAGTGAAACCTATGGCCCCCGGGTCTATCTTCATCATATTAATCTCCTACTACTTAGTTATTTCCTTTGCTATTTACTTTGCCTTTATTTTACTTTATTTTACTTTGCATCTTTATCATAAAAATACCAAAAATATTATCTTTATCATATCTATTATATCTCACTCTCGTAAGTGGCCTTATAGGGATTGACAACCCCTACTTGCATTGGTTGCGAGGATTTATTTGTTTTGTGCAGGTACGAGGGACTCGCGCCTAGCCTCCTACTGGATTGATACCTTGGTTCTCAAAAACTGAGGGAAATACTTACGGTACTTTGCTGCATCATCCCTTCCTCTTCGGGGAAAACCAACGCAGTGCTCAAGAGGTAGCAAGAAGGATTTTTGGCGCCGTTGCCGGGGACGTCTTCGCAAAAGTCAACATACCAAGTACCCATCGCATACCCTTATCTCCCACATTACATTATTTGCCATTTGCCTCTCGTTTTCCTCTCCCCCACTTCACCCTTGCCGTTTTATTCGCCCTCTCTCTCTATCCTCCCTCTCTTTCTCTATTTGCCTCTTTTTTCCCGCTTGCTTTTTGTTTGCTTGTGTGTTAGTTTGCTTGTCACGATGGCTCAAGATAATACTAAATTGTGTGACTTCACCAATACCAACAACAATGATTTTATTAGCACTCTGATTGCTCCTCTTACCGATGCTGAATCTTGTGAAATTAATACTGCTTTGCTGAATCTTGTCATGAAAGATCCATTTTCCGGCCTTCCTAGTGAAGATGTCGCTACCCATCTAAATAGCTTAGTTGATTTGTGTGATACGCAAAAGAAGAAAGATGTGGATAATGATATTGTTAAATTAAAGCTATTTCCTTTCTCGCTTAGAGATCGTGCTAAAGCTTGGTTTTCATCTTTGCCTAAAAATAGTAATGATTCATGGAACAAGTGCAAAGATGCTTTTATCTCTAAGTATTTTCCTCCCGCTAAGATCATCTCTCTTAGAAACGATATTATGAATTTTAAGCAACCTGAGCATGAACATGTTGCACAAGCTTGGGAGAGAATGAAATTAATGATACGTAATTGGCCTACTCATGGTTTAAATTTGTGGATGATTATACAAAAAATTTATGCCGGATTGAATTTTGCTTCTAGAAATCTTTTAGATTCGGCCGCAGGAGGCACTTTTATGGAAATCACATTAGGAGAAGCTACTAAACTCCTAGATAATATTATGGTTAATTATTCTCAATGGCATACTTAAAGATCTACTAATAAAAAGATGCATGCGATAGAAGAAATTAATGTTTTGAGTGGAAAGATGGATGAACTTATGAAATTATTTGCTAATAAGAGTGTTTCTTCTGATCCTAATGATATGTCCTTGTCTACTTTGATTGAGAATAATAATGAATCTATGGATGTGAATTTTGTTGGCTGGAACAATTTTGGTAACAACGCGTATAGATGAAATTTTAATCCTAGGCCTTATCCTAGTAATCCCTCTAATAATTATGGTAATTCCTACAACAATTCTTATGGAAATTATAATAAGATGCCCTCTGATTTTGAATCTAATATTAAAGAATTTATTACTTCGCAAAAGAATTTTAATGCTATGATTGAAGAAAAATTGCTTAAGATTGATGATTTGGCTAGGAACATTGATAGAATTGCTCTTGATGTTGATTCTTTGAAACCTAGATCTATTCCACCTAAGCATGATATCAATGAGTCTCTCAAAGCCATGAGAATTTCCATTGATGAGTGCAAAGAAAGAACCGCTAGGATACGTGCTAAGAAAGATGCCTTTATAAGAGCGTGTTCTTCTAGTTCCTATGAAAATAAAGATGAAGATCTAAAAGTTATTGATGTGTCCCCTATTAAATCTTTGTTTTGAAATATTAATGTTGATAATGATGGGACTGAATATGATCCACCTTTACCTAGAAGGCGTTCCAAGAATTCAAATTTGTTGATCTTGATGCTAAAATTGATAAAAGTGGGATTGAAGAAATTAAAACCCTAGATGTTGCTAAACCCACTATTATGGGTTTCAAGGAATTTAACTATGAAAATTGCTCTTTGATTGATTGTATTTCCTTGTTGCAATCCGTGCTAAATTCTCCTCACGCTTATAGTCAAAATAAAGCGTTTACTAAACATATCGTTGATGCCTTGATGCAATCTTATGAAGAAAACTTGAATTGGAAGTTTCTATCCCTAGAAAACTTTATGATGAGTGGGAACCAACTATTAAAATTAAAATTAAAGATCATGAATGCTATGCTTTATGTGATTTGGGTGCTATCGTTTCCACGATTCCAAAGACTTTATGTGATTTGTTAGGTTTCCGTGATTTTGATGATTGCTCTCTAAACTTGCACCTTGCGGATTCCACTATTAAGAAACCTATGGGAAGAATTAATGATGTTCTTATTGTTGCAAATAGGAATTATGTGCCCATAGATTTTATTGTTCTTGACATAGATTGCAATCCTTCATGTCCTATTATTCTTGGTAGACCTTTCCTTAGAACGATTGGTGCAATTATTGATATGAAGGAAGGAAATATTAGATTACAATTTCCGTTAAGGAAAGGCATGGAACACTTTCCTAGAAATAAAATTAAATTACCTTATTAATCTGTTATGAGAGCCACTTAAGGATTGCCTACCAAAGATGGCAATACCTAGATCTATTCTTGCTTGTTATGCCTAGCTAGGGGCGTTAAACGATAGCGCTTGTTGGGAGGCAAACCAATTTTATTTTTATTCCTTGCTTTTTGCTCCTGTTTAGTAATAAATAATTTATATATCCTCTGTTTTGGTTGTGTTTTTTTGTGTTTAATTAGTGTTTGTGCCAAGTAGAACCATTGGGAAGACTTGGGGCAAGTCTTGTTGACCTTGCTGTAAAAAACAGAAACTTTAGCGCTCACGAGAACTACTTCCATTTTTATCTGGAAAGTGATATTTAGTTAATTATTTTTGCAGATGATTAATAGATAAATTCCTCACGTCCGGCAATTTACTTTATAATTTTTGGGGTTCCAGATCTTGCGCTAGCTATAGATTACTACAGACTGTTCTGTTTTTGACAGATTCTGTTTTTCGTGTGTTGTTTGCTTATTTTGATGAATCTATGGCTAGTAAAATAGTTTATAAACCATAGAGAAGTTGGAATACAGTAGTTATAACACCAATATAAATAAAGAATGAGTTCATTACAGTACCTTCAAGTGCTCTTTTATTTTCCTTCGCTAACGGAGCTCACGAGATTTTCTACTTTAAGTTTTGTATTGTGAAGTTTTCAAGTTTTGGGTAAAGATTTGATGGATTATGGAACAAGGAGTGGCAAGAGCCTAACCTTGGGGATGCCCATGGCACCCCCAAGATAATCTAAGGACACCTAAAGCCAAAGCTTGGGGATGCCCCGGAAGGCATCCCCTCTTTCGTCTACTTCTATTGGTAACTTTACTTGGAGCAATATTTTTATTCGCCACATGATATGTGTTTTGCTTGGAGCGTCTTGTATGATTTGAGTCTTTGCTTGTTAGTTTACCACAATCATCCTTTCTGTACACACCTTTTGAGAGATCCATACTTGATTTGGAATTTGTTAGAATACTCTATGTGCTTCGCTTATATCTTTTGAGTTATATAATTTTGCTTTAGTGCTTCACTTATATCTTTTAGAGCACGGTGGTGGATTTGTTTTATATAAACTATTGATCTCTCATGCTTCACTTAGATTATTTTGAGAGTCTTAATAGCATGGTAATTTGCTTAAATAATCCTAATATGCTTGGTATTCAAGAATAATAATAAAATTTTCTTATGAGTGTGTTGAATACTATGAGAAGTTTGATACTAGATAATTGTTTTGAGATATGGAGATGGTAATATTAAAGTTGTGCTAGTTGAGTAGTTGTTAATTTGAGAAATACTTGTGTTGAAGCTTGTGATTCCCGTAGCATGCACGTATGGTGAACCGTTATGTGATGAAGTCAGAGCATGATTTATTTATTGATTGTCTTCCTTATGAGTGGCGGTCGGGGACGAGCGATGGTCTTTTCCTACCAATCTATCCCCCTAGGAGCATGCACGTAATACTTTGCTTTGATAACTTGTAGATTTTTGCAATAAGTATATGAGTTCTTTATGACTAATATTGAGTCCATGGATTATGCGCACTCTCACCCTTCCACCTTTGCTAGCCTCTCTAATACCGCGCACCTTTCGCTGGTATCATACACCCACCATATACCTTCCTCAAAACAGCCACCATACCTACCTATTATGGCATTTCCATAGCCATTCCGAGATATATTGCCATGCAACTTTCCACCGTTTCGTTTATTATGACACACTCCATCATTGTCATATTGCTTAGCATGATCATGTAGTTGACATCGTATTTGTGGCAAAGCCACCATTCATAATTCTTTCATATGTGTCACTCTTGATTCATTGCATATCCCGGTACACCGCCGGAGGCATTCATATAGAGTCATATTTTGTTCTAAGTATCGAGTTGTAATTGTTGAGTTGTAAGAAAAATAAAAGTGTGATGATCATCATTATTAGATCATTGTCCAAGTGAGGAAAGGATGATGGAGACTATGATTCCCCCACAAGTCGGGATGAGACTCCAGACGAAAAATATATTAAAAAAGAGACAGAAAAGAGGCCATAAAAAAGAGAAAAGTCCCAAATAAAACAAATGAGAGAAAAAGAGAGAAGGGGCAACGCTACTATCCTTTTACCACACTTGTGCTTCAAAGTAGCACCATGATCTTCATAGTAGAGAGTCTCTCATGTTATCAGTTTCATATACTAGTGGGAATTTTTCATTATAGAACTTGGCTTGTATATTCTAATGATGGGCTTCCTCAAAAAGCCCTAGGTCTTCATGAGCAAGCAAGTTGGATGCACACCCACTTAGTTTCTTTTTGAGCTTTCATATACTTATAGCTCTAGTGTATCCATTGCATGGCAATCCCTACTCACTCACATTGATATCTATTGATGGGCATCTCCATAGCCCTTGATACGCCTAGTTGATGTGAGACTATCTTCTCCCTTTTTGTCTTCTCCACAACCACCATTCTATTCCACCTATAGTGCTATATCCATGGCTCACGCTCATGTATTGGTGAAGATTGAAAAAGTTTTGAGAATGTCAAAAGTATGAAACAATTGCTTGGCTTGTCATCGGGGTTGTGCATGATTTAAATACTTTGTGTGGTGAAGATAGAGCATAGCCAGACTATATGATTTTGTAGGGATAATTTTCTTTGGCCATGTTATTTTGAGAAGACATGATTGCTTTGTTAGTATGCTTGAAGTATTTTTATTTTGATGGCAATATGAACTTTTATCTTGAATCTTTCGGATCTGAATATTCATACGACAATTAAGAAGAATTACATTAAAATTTTGCCAAGTAGCATTCCACATCTAAAATTCTATTTTTATCATTTACCTACTCGAGGACGAGCAGGAATTAAGCTTGGGGATGCTTGATACGTCTCCAACATATCTATAATTTTTGATTGGTCCATGCTATATTATCTACTGGTTTGGACATTATTGGGCTTTATTATCCACTTCATATTATTTTTGGGACTAACCTATTAACCGGAGGCCCAGCCTAGAATTGTTGTTTTTTGCCTGTTTTAGGGTTTCGAAGAAAAGGAATATCAAACAGAGTCCAAACGGAATGAAACCTTCGGGAACGTGATTTTCTCAATGAACAAGACCCGGGAGACATGGACCCTACGTCAAGAAAGAAAAGAGGAGGCCACGAGGTAGGGGTGCGCCTACCCCCCCCCCAGGCGCGCCCTCCACCCTCGTGGGCCCCCTGTTGCTCCACAGATGTACTCCTTCCTCCTATATGTACCTACGTACCCCAAACGATCAGATACGGAACCAAAAACCTAATTCCACCGCCGCAACTTTCTGTATCCACGAGATCCCATCTTGGGGATTGTTCCGGAGCTCCGCCAAAGGGGGGCATCGATCACGGAGGGCTTCTACATCAACACCATAGCCTCTCCGATGAAGTGTGAGTAGTTTACCTCAGACCTACGGGTCCATAGTTAGTAGCTAGATGGCTTCTTCTCTCTTTTTGGATCTCAATACAATGTTCTCCCCCTCTCTTGTGAAGAACTATTCGATGTAATCTTCTTTTTGCGGTGTGTTTGTTATCTATGAATAATATTTGAATCTTCTCTGAATTCTTTTATGTATGATTGGTTATCATTGCAAGCCTCTTCGAATTATCAGTTTGGTTTGGCCTACTAGATTGATCTTTATTGCAATGGGAGAAGTGCTTAGCTTTGGGTTCAATCTTGCGGTGTCCTTTCCCAGTGACAGTAGGGGCAGCAAGGCACGTATTGTATTGTTGCCATCGAGGATAACAAGATGGGGTTTTCATCATATTGCATGGGTTTATCCCTCTACATCATGTCATCTTGCTTAAGGCGTTACTCTGTTTTTAACTTAATACTCTAGATGCATGCTGGATAGTGGCCGATGAGTGGAGTAATAGTAGTAGATGCAGGCAGGAGTCGGTCTACTTGTCTCCGACGTGATGCCTATATACATGATCATACCTAGATATTCTCATAACTATGCTCAATTCTGTCAATTGCTCAACAGTAATTTGTTCACCCACCGTAGAATACTTATGCTCTCGAGAGAAGCCACTAGTGAAACATATGGCCCCGGGTCTATCTTCATCATATTAATCTCCTACTAGTTAGTTATTTCCTTTGCTATTTACTTTGCATCTTTATCATAAAAATACCAAAAATATTATCTTTATCATATCTATTAGATCTCACTCTCGTAAGTGGCCTTATAGGGATTGACAACCCCTATTTGCGTTGGTTGCGAGGATTTATTTGTTTTGTGCAGGTACGAGGGACTCGCACGTAGCCTCCTACTAGATTGATACCTTGGTTCTCAAAAACTGAGGGAAATACTTACGGTACTTTGCTGCATCATCCCTTCCTCTTCGGGGAAAACCAACGCAGTGCTCAAGAGGTAGCACCTACTCACTCATATTGATATCTATTGATGGGCATCTTCATAGCCCGTTGATACGCCTAGTTGATGTGAGACTATCTTCTCCCTTTTTGTCTTCTCCACAACCACCATTCTATTCCACCTATAGTGCTATATCCATGGCTCACGCTCATGTATTGCGTGAAGATTGAAAAAGTTTTGAGAATGTCAAAAGTATGAAACAATTGCTTGGCTTGTCATCGGGGTTGTGCATGATTTAAATACTTTGTGTGGTGAAGATATAGCATAGCCAGACTATATGATTTTGTAAGGATAATTTTCTTTGGCCATGTTATTTTGAGAAGACATGATTGCTTTGTTAGTATGCTTGAAGTATTATTATTTTTATGTCAATACGAACTTTTATCTTGAATCTTTTGGATCTGAATATTCATACCACAATTAAGAAGAATTACATTAAAATTATGCCAAGTAGCATTCCACATCAAAAATTCTGTTTTTATCATTTACCTACTCGAGGACGGACAGGAATTAAGCTTGCGGATGCTTGATACGTCTCCAACGTATCTATAATTTTTGATTGCTCCATGCTATATTATCTATTGTTTTGGACATTGTTGGGCTTTATTTTCCACTTTTATATTATTTTTGGGACTAACCTATTAACCGGAGGCCCAGCCCAGAATTGATGTTTTTGCATGTTTTAGGGTTTCGAAGAAAAGGAATATCAAATGGAGTCCAAATGGAATGAAACCCTCGGGAACATGATTTTCTCACCGAACATGATCCAGGAGACTTGGACCCTACGTCAAGAAACAAAGGAGAAGGCCGCGGGGTAGGGGGCGAGCCCTCCACCCTCGTGGGCCCCTTATTGCTCCACCGACGTACGCCTTCCTCCTATATATACCTACGTACCCCCAAACGATCAGATACGGAGCCAAAAACCTAATTCCACCGCCGTAACTTCCTGTATCCACGAGATCCCATCTTGGGGCCTGTTCTGGAGCTCCGCCGGAGGGGGCATCCCTCATGGAGGGATTCTACATCAACACCATAGCCTCTCCGATGAAGTCTGAGTAGTTTACCTCAGACCCACGGGTCCATAGTTAGTAGCTAGATGGCTTCTTCTCTCTTTTTGGATCTCAATACAACGTTCTCCCCCTCTCTTGTGGAGAACTATTCGATGTGATCTTCTTTTTGCGGTGTGTTTGTTGAGACTGATGAATTGTGGGTTTATGATCATGTCTATCTATGAATAATATTTGAATCTTCTCTGAATTATTTTATGTATGATTGGTTATCTTTGCAAGTCTCTTCGAATTATCAGTTTGGTTTGGCCTACTAGATTGATCTTTCTTGCAATGGGAGAAGTGCTTAGCTTTGGGTTCAATCTTGCGGTGTCCTTTCCCAGTGACAGTAGGGGCAGCAAGGCACGTATTGTATTGTTGCCATCAAGGATAACAAGATGGGGTTTTTACCATATTGCATGAATTTATCCCTCTACATCATGTCATCTTGCTTAAGGCGTTACTCTGTTTTCATGAACTTAATACTCTAGATGCATGCTGGATAGCGGTCGATGAGTGGAGTAATAGTAGTAGATGCAGGCAGGAGTCGGTCTACTTGTCTCGGACGTGATTCCTATATACATGATCATACCTAGATATTCTCATAACTATGCTCAATTCTGTCAATTGCTCAACGGTAATTTGTTCACCCACCGTAGAATACTTATGCTCTCGAGAGAAGCCACTGGTGAAACCTATGGCCCCCGGGTCTATCTTCATCATATTAATGTTCCAATACTTAGTTATTTCCTTTGCTTTTTAATTTGCCTTTATTTTACTTTGCATCTTTATCATAAAAATATCAAAAATAGTATCTTATCATATCTATCAGATCTCACTCTCGTAAGTGACCGTGAAGGGATTGACAACCCCTTATCGCGTTGGTTGCGAGGAGTTATTTGCTTTGTGCAGGTACTAGGGGAGACGCGCGCAACCTCCTACTGGATTGATACCTTGGTTCTCAAAAACTGAGGGAAATACTTACGCTACTATGCTGCATCATCCTTTCCTCTTCGGGGAAATCCAAGGCAATGCTCAAGAGGTAGCAGTGCATCCGTTGTATGGCAATCCCTACTCACTCACATTGATATCTATTGATGGGCATCTCCATAGCCCGTTGACACGCCTAGTTGATGTGAGACTATCTTCTCCTTTTTGTCTTCTCCACAACCACCATTCTATTCCACCTATAGTGCTATGTCCATGGCTCACGCTCATGTATTACGTGAAGATTGAAAAAGTTTGAGAACATCAAAAGTATGAAACAATTGCTTGGCTTGTCATCGGGGCTGTGCATGATTTAAATATTTTGTGTGATGAAGATAGAGCATAGCCAGACTATATGATTTTGTAGGGATAACTTTCTTTGGCCATGTTATTTTGAGAAGACATGATTACTTGTTAGTATGCTTGAAGTATTACTATTTTTATGTCAACAATAAACTTTTATCTTGAACCTTTCGGATCTGAACATTCATGCCACAATAAAGAAAAATTACTTAGATAAATATGTTAGGTAGCATTCCACATCAAAAAATTTGTTTTTATCATTTACCTACTCGAGGACGAGCATGAATTAAGCTTGGGGATGCTTGATACGTCTCCAACGTATCTATAATTTTTGATTGTTCCATGCTATTATTTTGTCAACATTGGATGTTTTATATGCTATTTAATATGATGTTTTGGACTAACCTATTAACCTAGAGCCTAGTGCCAGACTTTGTTTTTTCCTTGTTTTAGAGTATTGCAGAAAAGGAAAATCAAACGGAGTCCAATTTACCTAAAAATTCACGGAACTTATTTTTGGAACGGAAGCAATCCAGGAGACTTGGATTTGAAGTCAAGAAAGCTTCGAGGTGGCCACGAGGCAGGGAGGCACGCCCCCCAATCTCGTGGGCCCCTCGTGGCTCCCCTGACCGACTTCTTTCGCCTATATATATCCATATACCCTAAAAACATCGGGGAACAGAATAGATTGGGAGTTCCACCGCCAGAAGCCTCCGTAGCCACCGAAAACCAATCTAGACCCCTTCTGGCACCCTGCCGGAGGGGGGAATTCCTCTCCGATGGCCATCTTCATCATCCCGGTGCTCTCCATGATGAGGAGGGAGTAGTTCTCCCTCGGGGATGAGGGTATGTACCAGTAGCTATGTGTTTGATCTCTCTCCCTGTCTCGTGTTCTTGAGGTGGTACGATCTTGATGTATCGCGAGCTTTGCTATTATAGTTGGATCTTATGTTGTTTCTCCCCCTTTACTCTCTTGTGATGAATTGAGTTTTCCCTTTGAAGTTATCTTATCGGATTGAGTCTTTAAGGATTTGAGAACACTTGATGTATGTCTTGCACGTGCTTATCTGTGGTGACAATGGGATATCATGTGATTGTTGGGGAACGTAGCAGAAATTCAAAATTTTCCTACGTGTCACCAAAATCTATCTATGGAGTCATCTAGCAACGAGGGAGGAGTGGATCTACATACCCTTGTAGATCGCGCGCGGAAGCGTTCAAGAGAACGGGGTTGATGGAGTCGTACTCGTCGTGATCCAAATCACCGATGATCCTAACGCCGAACGGACGGCACCTCCGCGTTCAACACACGTACGGAGCAGCGACGTCACCTCCTTCTTGATCCAGCAAGGGGGGAGGAGAGGTTGATGGAGATCCATCAGCACGACGGCGTGGTGGTGGAAGTAGCGGGATTCCAACAGGGCTTCGCCAAGCGCTGCGGGAGGAGGGAGATGTGTCATGGGAGGGAGAGGGAGGCGCCAGGGCTTAGGTATGGTTCCCCTCCCTTCCTCCCACTATATATAGGGCCAAGGGAGAGGGGGGGGCGCAGCCTTGGCCCTTCCACCAAGGAAGGGTGCGGCCAGGGAGGAGTCCATCCTCCCCAAGGCACCTCGGAGGTGCCTTCCCCCTTTAGGACTCTTCCTTTCCTTATCTCTTAGCGCATGGGCCTCTTGGGGCTGATGCCCTTGGCCCATACAGGCCAAGGCGCACACCCCTACAGCCCATGTGGCCCCCGGGGTAGGTGGACCCACCCGGTGGACCCCCGGGACCCTTCCGGTGGTCCCGGTACAATACCAGTGACCCCGAAACTTGTCCCGATGGCCGAAATAGCACTTCCTATATATAATTCTTTACCTCCAGACCATTCCGGAACTCCTCGTGATGTCCGGGATCTCATCCGGGACTCCGAACAACTTTCGGGTTACCGCATACTTATATCTCTATAACCCTAGCGTCACCGAACCTTAAGTGTGTAGACCCTACGGGTTCGGGAAGCATGCGGACATGACCGAGACATCCTCCGGTCAATAACCAACAGCAGGATCTGGATACCCATGTTGGCTCCCACATGTTCCACAATGATCTCATCGGATGAACCACGATGTCAAGGACTTAATCAATCCCGTATACAATTCCCTTTGTCTATCGGTACGATACTTGCCCGAGATTCGATCGTCAGTATCCCAATACCTTGTTCAATCTCGTTACCGGCAAGTCTCTTTACTCGTTCCGTAACACATCATCCCGTGATCAACTCCTTGATCACATTGTGCACATTATGATGATGTCCTACTGAGTGGTCCCAGAGATACCTCTCCGTTTACACGGAGTGACAAATCCCAGTCTCGATTCGTGCCAACCCAACAGACACTTTCGGAGATACCTGTAGTGTACCTTTATAGCCACCCAGTTACGTTGTGACGTTTGGCACACCCAAAGCACTCCTACGGTATCCGGGAGTTGCACAATCTCATGGTCTAAGGAAATGATACTTGACATTAGAAAAGCTTTAGCATACGAACTACATGATCTTGTGCTAGGCTTAGGATTGGGTCTTTGTCCATCACATCATTCTCCTAATGATGTGATCCCGTTATCAACGACATCCAATGTCCATGGTCAGGAAACCGTAACCATCTATTGATCAACGAGCTAGTCAACTAGAGGCTTACTAGGGACATGGTGTTGTCTATGTATCCACACATGTATCTGAGTTTCCTATCAATACAATTCTAGCATGGATAATAAACGATTATCATGAATAAGGAAATACAATAATAACTAATTTATTATTGCCTCTAGGGCATATTTCCAAAAGTGATCCACTTGATGTATGTTTTAGTGATCAACTTGCGAGTTCCGTGAACTTATGCATAGGGGTTGGCACACGTTTTCGTCTTGACTCTCTGATCGAAACTTTGGGGCAATCTTTGAAGTTCTTTGTGTTGGTTGAATAGATGAATCTGAGATTGTGTGATGCATATCGTATAACCATACCCACGGATACTTGAGGTGACATTGGAGTATCTAGGTGACATTAGGGTTTTGATTGATTTGTGTCTTAAGGTGTTATTCTAGTACGAACTCTAGGATAGATTGAACGGAAAGAATAGCTTCATGTTATTTTACTACGGACTCTTGAATAGATTGATCAGAAAGAATAACTTTGAGGTGGTTTCGTACCCTACCATAATCTCTTCGTTTGTTCTCCGCTATTAGTGACTTTGGAGTGACTCTTTGTTGCATGTTGAGGGATAGTTATATGACCTAATTATGTTATTATTGTTGAGAGAACTTGCACTAGTGAAAGTATGAACCCTAGGCCTTGTTTACTAGCATTGCAATACCGTTTACGCTGCCTTTTATCATTAGTTACCTTGCTGTTTTATATTTTCAGATTACAAATACTCATATCTATCATCCATATTGCACTTGTATCACCATCTCTTCGCCGAACTAGTGCACCTATACAATTTACCATTGTATTGAGTGTGTTGGGGACACGAGAGACTCTTTGTTATTTGGTTGCGGGGTTATTTGAGAGAGACCATCTTCATCCTACGCCTCCCACGGATTGATAAACCTTAGGTCATCCACTTGAGGGAAATTTGCTACTGTCCTACAAACCTCTGCACTTGGAGGCCCAACAACGTCTGCAAGAAGAAGGTTGTGTAGTAGACATCATGCATTATATCCAACTCATGCTTGCATTCGGTGTTGATTAATTTTAATGCATGTTCATGACTGTTGTCGCTCTCTAGTTGATCGCTTCCCAGTCTTTTTCTAGCCTTCACTTGTACTAAGAGGGAATACTGCTTGTGCATCCAATTCCATAAACCCCAAAGTTATTCCATATGAGTCCACCATACCTTCCTATATACGGTATCTACCTACCGTTCCAAGTAAATTTGTATGTGCCAAACTCTAAACCTTCAAATAAACTCTTTGTTTTGTATGCTCTAATAGCTCATGTATCAACTAGGGCTGTCTGTATCCTCCATGCTAGGCGGGTTATTCTCAAGAGGAGTGGACTCCGCTCCTCATTCATGAGAAAATGGCTGGTCACGGGGATGCCCAGTCCCATGCTCAAATCAAATCAAAATAATTGCAAACAAAACTTCCCCAGGATTGTTGTTAGTTGGAGGCACCCGTTGTTTTGGGCAAGCCATGGATTGATGCTTGTTGGTGGTGGGGGGTACAAACTTTACCATTCTACTTGGGAACCGCCTATAATGTGTGTAGCATGGAAGATATCGAGATCTCTCGGTTGTTATGTTGACAATGAAAGTATACCGCTCAAAATATTGTTCATCTATATTTCAAAACCGAGCTCTGGCACCTCTACAAATCCCTGCTTCCCTCTGCGAAGGGCCTATTTATTTACTTTTATGTTGAGTCATCATCCTCTTATTAAAAAGCACCAGTTGGAGAGCACCGTTGTCATTTGCATCCATTACTATTAGTTTACATTGAGTATGACTGTGACTGGATCTCTTTTACCATGAATTCCAATGTCTAGTCAGTCCTTGATCTTTAAAGGTGCTCTGCATTTATGTTTTGCGGTCTCAGAAAGTGCTAGCGAGATACCATCTTGTATATCATATTATGATTGTTTTGAGAAAGTGTTGTCATCCGAGATATATTATTATTGCTCGCTAGTTGATTATGCCATTGATATGAGTAAACATGAGACCTAAATGTAATTGTGAATATGGTTAGTTCATAATCTTTGCTAAAAACCTGAATGCTGGCTTTACGTATTTCCAACAACAAGAGAAAACAGAGTTTGTAAAAGTTTTTCTTTATCACTTTTAGTTTATCAACTGAATTGCTTGAGGACAAGCAAATGTTTAAGCTTGGGGGAGTTGATACGTCTCTGTCGTATCTACTTTTCCAAACACTTTTGCCCTTGTTTTGGACTCTATCTTGCATGATTTGAAAGGAACTAACCCGGACTGACGCTGTTTTCAGCAGAATTGCCATGGTGTTATTTTTGTGCACAAATAAAAGTTCTCAGAATGACCTGAAAATCAAAGGAGATTATTTTTGGAATATATATAAAATACTGGAAGAAGAATCCACGTTAGGGGGCCCACACCCTGTCCATGAGGGTGGGGGCGCGCCTACCCCCCTGGGCGCGCCCCCCTGCCTCATGGGCCCCCTGACGCTCCACCAACCTCAACTCCAACTCCATATATTCGTGTTCGGGGAGAAAAATCAGAGAGAAAGATTCATCATGTTTTATGATACAGAGCCGCGGCCAAGCCCTAAACTCTCTCGGGAGGGTTGATCTGGAGTCCGTGCGGGGCTCCGGAGAGGGGAATTCGTCGCCATCATCATCATCAACCTTCCTCCATCACCAGTTTCATGATGCTCAGTGTGAGTAACTCCATCATAGGCTTGCTGGACGGTGATGGGTTGGATGAAATTTATCATGTAATCGAGTTAGTTTTGTTAGGGTTTGATCCCAAGCTAGTATCCACTATGTTCTGAGATTGATGTTGCTATGCTTAATGCTTGTCACTAGGGCCCGAGTGCCATGATTTCAGATCTGAACCTATTATGTTTTCATGAATATATGTGTGTTTGTGATCCTATCTTGCAAGTCTGTAGTCGCCTATTATGTGTTATGATTCGTTAACCCCAAAGTGACAATAATCGGGATACTTACCGGTGATGACCGTAGTTTGAGGAGTTCATGTATTCACTATGTGTTAATGCTTTGGTCCGGTACTCTATTAAAAGGAGGCCTTGATATCCCTTAGTTTCCAATAGGACCCCGCTGCCACGGGAGGATAGGACAAAAGATGTCATGCAAGTTCTTTTCCATAAGCACGTATGACTATATTCGAAATACATGCCTACATTACATTAATGAACTGGAGCTAGTTCTGTGTCACCCTATGTTATAACGGTTGCATGATCGATCGCATCCGACATAATTACCCATCAGTGATCCATTGCCTATGAGCTTTTCCTATATTGTTCTTCGCTTATTTACTTTTCCGTTGCTACTGTTACAATCACTATAAAACCAAAAATATTACTTTTGCTACCGTTACCACTACTATCATATTACTTTGCTACTAAATACCTCGCTGCAGATATTAAGTTTCCAGGTGTGGTTGAATTGACAACTAAGCTGCTAATACTTGAGAATATTCTTTGGCTCCCCTTGTGTCGAATCAATAAATTTGGGTTGAATACTCTACCCTCGAAAACTGTTGCGATCCCCTATACTTGTGGATTATCCGCTAGAAAATCGGGAGGGTTCGTCTAGTTCATCCAAGGAGGAGGGAGCATGGAAAAGAATGTGGAAGGTTCAGGTGCCTGCAAAGGTGAGGATGTTTTTGTGGAGATTGTCAAAGCATTCTATACCCACAAATGATGTCAGGGCACATAGACACATGAAAAACTCGAATTTGTGTGGTATTTGTGGTTCCCCGGATTCATGGAGGCACTCTTTGTTGGAATGCACAATGTCAAGGTGCACCTGGGCGCTGGTTGACGAAGAATTGGCCCAGAAACTTGCAGCCATAACTGAACCTAATGCTAAACATTGGATGTTTACTCTTATGGAGTCTATTCCACATGCTCTGTTTGTCAAGCTATCAGTTACCCTTTGGGAAATATGGGGAGCACGACGGAAAGCAATTCATGAAGGAATTTTTCAGAGCCCCCATAGCACCCATGCTTTTATCAACAGATACATTGACGAGCTTGAGATGATCAAGGGACCACCTGCTGTTCGGGAGCAAGGGCAAGGGCGTCAAGCGAATTTGGACATCCAGCGACCAAAAGCCCCGCCACTGGGTCTTTCTAAAATTCATGTAGATGCTGCTTGCCGTCAAGGACGGGGTGGGTCACCAACGGCTGTGTGCAGAGACCATAATGGCACTTTTTTGGGCAGTTCTGCTCTAGTTATTCAGGGTGTGGATAACCCAGTCATGTTGGAGACGATTGCCTGCAGGGAGGCTCTGGCCTTGGCACAAGATCTTAATCTTCACGACTTGGCGATTGCATCAGATGCAAAGGAGGTGGTGGCGGCTATTAATTCAAAAAGTCAAGGAGAGAATGGAGCCATCATTGGCGAGATTAATAGGATAACGAGTCATTTAAAGTGTACTTTTACTTTTGAAAGTCGTGTCGTCAATGTTGAGGCACATGGATTAGCCAAGTTTGCACTCTCGCTGGGTTTGGGACGTCACGTCTAGTTTGACCAATCCCATAACCAGCTTTGTATCCCACATCTTGTGGAGTTTGCTGAATAAAACTTGGTTCAACCGCTCAATAATATCATTGGGCCATTGTGTCGGTCGAGGATAGGGCGGGAAGGCAAGAGTGGCACAAACGCGGTGTGCCGCTCCACATTCATCAAGTCAGATGAGACGTTGGCTTGGGTCCGCAACGATCCTGACCTGGCGGCGGCCTAGACCCTCCAACGGTCTATCACCACTGCGAAGACGGATGCGCGACGGCATCGCCACCTCAATTGGAGCTTCCCAAGATTGGCGAGGAATGGTTGCCAAGCAATACCTCCTTCGCCGTCAGGGCACCGCGGCCTGGGTCAGCATTGGCCGTGATGGCCCTCCACATGGCGTAGGAAGAAGCAGAGCGGCTCCTTCGCGAGTGCCAGTTGGTGACCGGGCAAGGATGTCGCGTCGCTGCACCCTTCCGCTGCTAGGACTACTCCGACGACAATGGCGGCACCAACGGTAACGACGTTGCGGTAGGCCAAGGCGCCACGCGTATGAGGTCACCGTCCGGTACAAGTTATCCTCCTGCATTTTTCTACTTTTTAGTTAAATGGACGAAATATCGTCCGTTTGTGTAAATTATGTCCTAACTTTGCTGAATTCTATCGTGTTTGACAAAATTTATCTAGTTTATTCATATTTGTTTTGAAATGGATGCAGACATAATTGGATGGCCGGCTCCCGCATCATTGTCCGCAGACTAGTCCGCACCAGTCCACTAATGGATACCATGCCCGGGGGTGAGCATTGGAGATGCCCTACCCCCAATTAGTTGCTCCCCAAATCTAACTCAGTGGAGCCGTATTCCCGTGAACTCAATTTTCATAATATTTACCCTCAAATCTCTAAGCCCATTAAAAAATCTTCTTGAGTGGTTTTGGAACTAACATTTCAATTTTTGGATAATTTTGACCGATGTTTAGGATGTTGACTTCGTCTGTCTTATCCCCAAGCTTCTCCCTTGTTCTGTACGCGAAGAACGTTGGTCACCGTCCAGTTCATACCACCACCGGCATCGTCGTCATTCCCAAAGGGGTCATTCATTAATCTTATAGGCTATTTTGACTCAAATTGTACGAGTGACAAGGTTGAAAGGAAGTCAATTTCAAGTACTTGCCAATTCATAGGTAGATTCATTGTTTACAGTTCTTCCAAGAAATAAAACTCGGCCTCCCTATAGCCAAGTAGAACACATCTCTATCAAATCATCAACTCCTTTGGATGTTGTGGTATCTCTCTCCACCTTATTCCACTTCTAGTGACCATGAGAATGTAATAACAATTGCCCATAACCCATACCAACACTCAAGAACCAAACATAACGATATCCGCCACCACTTCATTTATGATCATGTTACTCAGGGTGCCATTATTTTCGAACATATGACAATTGACAAGGAACTACTCCCTCCGTTCCTAAATATTTGTCTTTCTAGACATTTCAAATGACTACTACATACGGATGTATGTAGACATATTTTAGAGTGTAGATTCACTCATTTTGCTCCGTATGTAGTCACTTGTTAAAATGCCTAGAAAGACAAGTATTTTGGAACGGAGGGAGTAGTTGACATGTCGATGAGAAAACATTGTCATTTGAGGGGTGAACTCAATATCATCGATGCCTCTAATGAGCAATGAACTCTTCCACACATGCATGCACATAGGACTTATGCTTTTATGTAATCCATGGACTATATAATCTTGTGATGTAACTCTATGTCCTCTGGATATCTCTGTCCTTGTGCTACTAACCATGCAAGCATTGAAAGTGCATTTCCCGACGAAAAATCTATCTTCCAGGTGCTAATCCAAAGACAAAATACATTCGAACATTTCGTGACTCAAATCTCTACTACAACAATGACAAGGTAAAATATCAAATTTAGGGGAGTATGGTTCAATTGATGGACTGATGCGATCCAAAGTGCACACACTATAATAAGAGCTTAAATGATGAACTTGACTCACATAGGATCCAATGTCGTTACTTGACCAAGCGATCTTAGCACATTCATATATGGTGACTTGTTCACCATCAAACTGTTATGGTTTGGTTGTTTTGTGTTGTTATGGTCCGATTTTTGCTTGTTTTTTTCCTCGATATTCACAGCAGGGTTTGGCTCCGTCTTTTCTCTTTTCGAGTTCTTTCGTGTATTTCTTTGGATCTTTGATTAATGATGTTGGTAACTGGCAACTATTTCCCCCTCCATCCTGGAGATATACCCCACAAGATACAAGCCACCAATGATGCTTTGTTTTGTGCTGACGCATTTGAAAGACTGGCTGTCCTAACAATTCAGGTTGTTATTGATTGAATAGTGATGTTTACAGGAACCGAGATTGGATCATAAGGTATACCCAGCAACACATGACAGCGAACGTAAGTGAAAGAGCAAATTTTTAGCTGTCGTAACACTTTAGAAGAAACTAATGTGCTTGCAAGGGGCATGAGCTCAGAAACGCCAACCAAAGATAACAAACTGAAAGAGAGAAACAAACAACTCAACATAACACACATCCTCGAGCGAGTTCCAGCCTGCCATAAAAGAGTTGTGCTAAAGCCCCCAGAAACTAACACCAAACGGCGTCAATGATTTAGAATTCGCACAAATACCAAACCACATCTATATAAAATCTCCGCATGATGTTTACAGGTCAGAGCATTTGAAAATGCGGGCAGCAACCAGCCACAAAAGAGGCACCAGCCGATACAAGGTATCATCAGGTTGAACATGCGAGAGAATGCAGATGATTTCAGAGATTCCTAAAGGAGTATGAGGTGCGAAACAGTATCAATGGGCGAACAGTCTAGTTTCCTACTTTGCTGGATTGCACACACTATGCGGTAACGGCTATTTGCTTGGGACCATTGAAGCGGCCAGGCCTCCCATTCGCATTCCCGTTCCCGTTATGGACGGGGCGTGGCTGATGGTGTCCGTTCCCATTCTGGCGGTAGTCATCTCCGTTCTGGCGGTAGCCGTCCCTGTTCTGGCGGAAGCCATCTCCGTTCTGGCGGTAGCCGTCCCTGTTCTGGCGGAAGCCATCTCCGATCTGACGGTAGCCGTCCCTGTTCTGGCGGTAGTCATCTCCATTCTGGCGGTAGCCGTTCCCGTCCTGACGGTAGTCATTCCTGTTCTGACGGGAGTCATTCTTGCGGTAGTCATTCCCCTGCGGTCCTCGACCATGGCCTGAGTACTCGTTCTGATTTCTGTTATCATTCCTCATGTTATTGCCATCACGGTAGTTGTTACCATTGTTAACAAAGCCCGCTCCCCGCCCTCTGAAGTTTTCACCATCACGGTAGTTATTGTTGTTCCCAAAGCTCGGCCCCTGACCCCTGAAGTTGTCGCCATCACGGTAGTTGCCATTGTTCACAAAGCCTGCTCCCTGTCCCCTGAAGTTGTCGCAATGGTAACCACCTCTGTCTGGCAGGACCCGACTGCCCCGAGCATTGCCATTGTACTCACTATGGGTGACTCCATTAACAACTGAAAGTTTTTTTGGGGGGAATTAAGAACTGAAAGTTATAATACAAGCATGCGCCTAGAAAGCAGCAAAAATGTGACTTGCAACGATGGAATTAAACTAAAACAAATATGCAAAGGACGCAGCATTTACAGTACACATGGATCAGTTATCAGCAGCATAACTTAATCGGAGATGGGGAGGAAAACAAATTGCAATTTAATTGGTTTCTAACCATCCAGCACTATCTTATACTCCCTCTGTTCGAAATTAAGTGTTGCTGATTTAGTACAAAGTTGTGCATTTTAATTTTTTGAGAGTAAGGACTTCTTTTTAGATGGAAAGCAAGGACACGCCAACGGTTGCATATGACATGTCCACCTGTGAAAGGTGGACTAAAACTATGGAAGAAATCATTCTATTTTAGTTGCATATATGATGAGCAGATATCATAATGCCGCTCACCTCGTTTTGGAGTTCGTTTCTCCTCGACGTAAGACACATACGAGCCAAAACGAACTTTAAATACCTAATAAAAGTCAGAACGAGTATTAGTTATAGAGCTCTTGCAACATCGTGCAGATACTTAAAATGCTGAAACGACGATGGACAAGTAGTAGGCCAAGTTACAATTAGCCCTCCACTATTTTAGAGAATGTAGCTAAATGTGCTCCAGCTAATTTAAAGTTGCATAAACTGAAACAGAATGCAGCAGCGTAGCTAAATTTAACTTGTGAAGTAATAACGTGAGCTGAGAAAATCAACTGGGAGAACAAACCTCGATTGCTGCATTCATTGATTTTTCAGACTCAAATTCAACAAAGCCAAAGCAGAACCGATCAATCTGCAATGCAAAACTAATGTTAGCAAGCATATGTTTCATGGAAACCAAACCTACATTCATACAATATTAACTAACCTGACGGTGTACAACTTGTATACCACGAGGCTTGATTGAACCAAACTTACTGAACTCAGCCTCAACCATTTCAATAGTTGCATTCCAAGGCAAGTTCTTCACAAAGATTGAATACCCTTGGTCTGCAGAACAAGATAGTGTTATAGTTCAGTCCAACAAAGCTATGTGCTTCAATTTTCTACAAAACAGATGGAGAAAGCACCAAGCACCAACCATCAGAAATATTTTGGTCATTTGGAGGCACAGTAACTGCTGCATGCGTAGTTTTTGCAGGAACAGACGAAGATTTCTCCACATTTTCAGCTCTCTTTACTGTTGGATTTGGTCTAGGTTTGGGTTTGGGTTTGGGTTTGGTAATGGGTGCTGGCGGTATACTCTCATTTGTGGCCTTAACCTATAATGCAAGTCACAGAAGCCAGTAAGCGAGCATAGAACATCGAGTTAATTATTATTCCACATTCAAAACTCACTCAATTCTGGCAGTACAATTAGTGGGGGAAAGTGCAGGAAAACAAGAGGAAACTTACAATCGATGCATAAGTCTTCTTAATAACATCCTTCTGAGCTGAAGCAGGAGTAGGTGCTACCTCAGGTATCTTAATAGCATCATTCTTAATTTGAGAATTTTCATTTCCAAATGAATCTATGACTTTCTCCTTGCTAGAAATACTCTCTACAGATGGCTCCACGACTTCATCACTGATGGAAATATTCTCTGCCGATGGATTTATGACTTCAGCATCCACAGGAATCGTCTCTGCAGATGGATTTATGACTTCACCATTGGTGGAAATATTCCCTGCAGATGGAAGCTCTGGGTCCATGCTCTCGTTGACAGATGTTTCTGGTCAAATATTGAAATGTCAGCAAGCTATGAAACGATCAGTTCAAAGATGAAATTCCATTACCTGGTTCAGCTGGAAATGGAGCAATCTGAGTGTTTCCATCAACATGGTCAACTAAAGCTTCATTTGTCTCAGCCAATGGCATCTCCGGCACAGCTCGAAGCACATCATTCAAAACAAAATAGCCTCCATTTTCTTGTGGAGCAAGGAAGAATGACTGAACAAATCTATGCTTCACAGTATCAAGCATGGTAAGAGATCCAATAACCAAAATGAGCACACCACCACCGTGGGATGGCTGAGTATCTACATTATCCAACTGTATCAAACAGCCCTTCATATCTGTAGATAAGAAGTGTTGATTGATAGCCTGGTCAAGCACATGAAACAAGTCAGTTATAACAAATCAGGTCACTAGACATGGATAAACAAGTAACATGTATAAAGTGATATGACCATGTAGCTGATTATACAATACATATTAGACAAATTAAATAAGAGATGCTGGAAAAACTATACTTACTGCAGGCAAATGATATTACATGGATTATCCTTAATAATAGTAGTGGAGAAACATTACCTACAGAACATATTGGCATGCACGCCCTTTAGCTAATCAACCAACTTTCATCAATACGTGTGGCCTATAGATTTGATTAACTGCACAAATACCACCACTACCGCTACTACTACCTGCCGAATTTACAGTAAAAAAAGCACTCTGCGTAGGAGACCACATGAGAACATGGAAGTAGTATCCCGTTGTGAATTACCACGCCAAAGCAGCCTGATGATCACAACATGCTAGCAAAATCTACCCTTAAACAAACTAGCTGTTATTTGTCCTCAAGCTATTCTTATTCTAAGTGGCAAATCGTAGAAGTGAAGTCCATCAATAGCATCGGCGAAAACAAGCTCTGGCATAAAATAAGTGAACGTGTGCCCTGAATTCTAGTTTCCACCTAATCACGTTTAATCTATACACCTTATACATAATAGTAAGATCATAGAATACTACTGCTGTACTGCAGAGAACTTACGTATGTAGTGGTTATAGATGTCAATGGACCATCAGAATCTGGTCGACCAAGGATACTTTCATCATGATAGAACTTATGGACATGCTCTGGTGACGAACTCAAAACTCTGTAGTATTGTTGAGCAAACGCATTCCCAATCTGTCAGCAAGACCAATCATGTTTAGCAATACTGCTATTATTCTAGATTAATAATAAATAAGATGGAGAAAAACAGTACCACATCCGGATGAAAAGGACGTACGAAATTCCCGGTTGGTGTAGACATTGCTGCACAATATATGACACTGCTTAGTATCTAATGTTTTGAGACGAATGAATATTGTGTGACAATCGAGCAGCATAAAAAGTTTGTAGCTATTCAAAAACTATAGTTAATCAGAAAGGTTCACAGTAAATTGTAAACATTGTTGCAGTAAAACAAACTGTTGCCTCAAAAGAAAATACAGTGATTGGCTGAGCAACCATCTATAAGGTCCTACAGTTTCCAAACACCTAAACCATTGGCAAATAACTATCAACTCTGTATCACAGTGGTCTTTGTCCATCATGAATTAATGGCACAATTTACATAGCATGTATCACATATATCACTGTAGCCACAGACAATTGGTACAAATATAGCACAATGACAATAACTATCAGATTGAGAAATTTCAGATACAACAATTGGCATTTGAACTCATAATTGTCCCCCAAATTTCTCCCAATCATCACATAAAACAATAAAAATTTATTCAGCAGACTCGACCTAAGCTTATCAACATTAGAAAACCATCACAAAAGCTAGCTTTAATTGCTTTCTGCAAAGGAAAATTGACGTTCATATACAAAACCAACTCACAATAAGAAAATGATTGAAATTTCAGAATTGAAATGGTAAACTAGCTAACAAAATGAACAAACTATACATCAAACCACCCACTATACCAGCTGCACATAAGCCTATTGCATTGCAAAAAACATGTTCCACGAGGCAAAAGCAATACCAAATGTCTGCAGCACAGTGCCATGAAACACCCCCACCAAAATCTGAGAACTTACAAGACTCATAAGTTACCTATCTAATGACCACAGCAAAAATTGCATTCCATTAGCAGTGCTAGGCTGTTAATACTCCAAACCAGTCAACAGACAACATTAGTTTAATAGTGACTGAGAATCTAGTCTGTCTAGATAAATGAAGGTGACAATTTCACACAACAAACACCATTACGTAAACCCCAGCCGGCAACCCATACAATACATCAAATTTTTTGTCAAAAGGAGGTCCTTTCCTTCACCAAAGCAAGTAAACAACATGAAAGCCTGTCCAAACTGCTACGAGACCAATTTATTAAAGAACCCACCCAGAATAATCCGTTGTTAATTCACAGAAACACAGTTTTAAACCCACCAAACCCGACCCCCGCATCGACCGACAAAACCCACAAAAGCCACGCCACGACGCCACGACAAGGACAAGCGTGCACCGAGCAAGCCAAGTTGATTGCAGGGAAAGCGTAAAATAAGAACTTGGAACAATGCCAATAACTATCAGATCCCAGATATAGCCAATGACAATAACTATCAGATTGAGAAAAATTGGATACAGCGTTTGGAACTTGAGCTCATGATTGTTTTCCCAATTTCTCCCAATCATCACACAAAACAATAACCATTTATTCAGCAGACTCAACCTGAGCATATCAACATTGGAAATAAATCAAATCATCAGAAAAGCCAGCTACAACCTCTTTAAGCAAAGAAAATCGACTACCGTTCAGAGTAGCATCCATATAGGAAAAAACAACTCACAACAGGAAAATGATTGAACTTTCAGAACTGAAACAGTAAACTAGATAACAAAATGAACAAACTACACGTCGAACCATCCACCAGACCTGATGCACGTAAGCCAATTGCAATGCAAACAAAGAATGTTCCACGAGGCAAAAGCAATACTAAATGTCTCTGCAGCTCGGTGCCATGATGGAGCACTCCCACCAAAATTCTGAAACCACAAAAGACACATAAGCTATCTATATCTAATGACCACAGCAAGAAAATACATTAGATGACATTTTCGCACACCGTGTCCTGATACTCCAAACCAGTCAACGGACAACATCAGTTTAATAGCGATTGAGAGTATGGACAAAAAAAGATGGCATTTTCACACAAAACATCATTACGTGAACCCCAGCCAGCCAGCAACCCACACAATACGTCAATTCTGTCGTCAAAGGGAGTCCCTTTCCTTCACCCAAGCGCACAAGCCACAAGAAAGCTTGTCCGTAGCCGCTCCGACACCAATTTACATCCAACAAACAACCCAGAACAGCCCGGTGCTAATCCCCATACGACGCGGTTTAAACCCGGAACCCGCCCAGACCGGCAGCATTACACCGCGCCAAACCCTACCCCCCGCGCAGACCGACGAGGCCCACGGGATCCCTCGAGCCGCGGCACGACGAGGAGGGAGGACGAGCGCGCACCGGGCGAGCCGAGAGCCGGCGGAACGGAACGGAAAAGCGTAAAACGGGAGAGATCGAGACGCGCGCGCGGGGAGAGGGAGAGGGGCGCTACCTTCCGGACGGAGCACGGGCCGCCGCCGCCGCGGACGGCCACGGGAGGGCGGGCGAACCCTAGCGGAGCGGCTGGGCGGCGCGGGTGGCGGGCGGGCGGGGCAGTTGGACTGGACTCGATCGAGGAGGCGGAGCGAGAGAGAGAGAGAGAGAGGAAAGGAAGGAGCAGGAGTCGGAGGGGGTTTATAACGGGAAGGGTTTTGGGGGGTGGGGGACGGGTCGCGAATGTTCCCGCTGCGTCTCACTGGCTTCTGGGCCCTCACTCGGCAGCTTGCGGTCGGACTCGGACCGGACCCGATCGCAGCACGCTCGGGCTGCGGCTGGGCTCCGTCGGTCCGACCCACGAGTCCGACCGACCTTTTGTTGCTCCGACCCCGATGTTGCTAGTCTTTGTTTTTTTCTTTTTCTTCTAGAAGAACCCTCCTATCCTGGCGGCGCGGCGGCGGCGGCGCTCCCCTCCCTCACTCTTGACGGCGGCGCGGCAGCCCTCCACCTGACCCTCCGCGTGCTCCGCAGTCGCTTCTCCACCACCAAGCCCGTACGTCCTCTTCTTCTCTCCTGGGTGGCCTACCTCGTGCTCTGGCCTGCATCCAAGCTCCTCCAATCCGCCGCCGCAGCCGTTAGCTTAGCGCCGCCGCCGACGCCTCACACCTCTCGCGCGCGTCGCTTACATCGCCGCCAACCCTGTTCTATCTCGTCGCGGCGTCGCGTCCCTGCTGACCTGCTGTCGCCACCCCGTCCGCAGCAGTGGACAACTGGACATCGGTGTTCGAGGTATGAGCTTTTATTAGTCATACAGCGATTCGTTCCAAAAATTAGTCACACACTGATATGAATGATTAAGCCCAAACTGATGAGCCTCCAAATTGTGTGCCGGTGGTCACCATTTTGGCTGGGGTCATAGGCCTCACTACCCTAACTTGCAAAATTAGTAGAAGCTTTGTACATTTGTGGATTAGCATGGTCTCATTTATTGATGTTATTTAGCAGGCTATTCCTTGGGTCAGGATGAGCTTGCTATCCCAGAATGCGCCCTGGAAGCGCCGAATGGAGACAAGTGGAGTCGATGATGATGGCGATGAGGCACCCGTTGCTTTTGATGCAGAGGCTGGTAAGGAAACCCAAGACAGAGAGACACAGTAAGGATAGGAAGCAAAAGAGGGCTAAGGAGGATCACAATAAGGGTTTGAAGAAAAGGAAGGCCAAGGCGTTGGAAGCCAAGCAGAATCAAGAGGCAGAGGAGATGAGGCAGCTGGAGAGTTCACTGTTTGGGCCGATCTATGCGCCACTGGAGTTTGGCACTGAGCTTGGGGCTGCGGTGTCGGATCATGACAGGGATGGTCCTTTGTTCTTCATGGATCAGTCTGCCGGTAACGATGAGGATGACTTGCCTGTTTATGAGGAGGATTTCGGCAGTGAAGTTGATGAAGTTGAGAAAGGAGGCTGATGAGCGTGTGATCTCGGCAGAGAGTATGAAGCTAGGTTGTGTGGTCACCATGCCAAGTTGAACCCCTTTACCAGCTGGGCAGATATGGACCGTAAAGCTCTTCGTCCTGGGATGTACGACGGTGAATCCGATGAGGACAGCGGAGTCGACAATATTCTTCGAAACGACGATGAGCTTGTTGTCAAGGGTACTGCTAAGCTTCTTCCTGGCATGTTGGACTTCTCAAGGCTTGTTGATGCTAATGCGCAGGAGCCATCCAGTGGTCCTATCAATTCCGTGCAGTTTCATAGGAATGGACAGCTGATGCTTGCTGCTGACCTGGATAAACATCTGAGATTTTTCCAGATTGACGGGAAAAGAAACCCCAAGATCCAGAGCATATATATGAATATATCGAGGATTGTCTGGTTCACAAGGCATCCTTTCTACCTGATGGCTCTGAAGTGATCATTTCAGGCAGGAGGAAATTCGTCTACTCATTTGATTTGGTGAAAGCTGCTGTTAGTAAGATTGGACCCTTGACCGGACGTGATTAGAAAAGCCTGGAAAACTTTGAGATATCAGTATATCACCTGATTCAGAAACCATTGCATTTACGAGGGGTACATTCTTTTGATATCTTCCAAAACAAAGCAGCTCATTGGGACCTTGAAGATGAACGGAAATGTGCAT
Organism: Triticum urartu; assembly: GCF_003073215.2. Lineage (NCBI taxonomy): Eukaryota > Viridiplantae > Streptophyta > Magnoliopsida > Poales > Poaceae > Triticum > Triticum urartu. The sequence continues at coordinate 120,166,275 of NC_053023.1, read as the reverse complement.
TCATTGGCTTTTGCGGATGGTGGGAATCAGTTACTAAGCAGTGGCGGGGATGGCCATGTTTACCACTGGAATCTTAGAACGAGGAAATGTATGCACTAGGCTACCGACTAGGGCTCCCTGACAGGCCTTTCTCTCTGCACCTCGCAGGACAGCTCCTATTTCGCCACGGGCTCCAGCAGCGGCATCGTGAACGTGTACAGCAGGGACGAGTTCCTTGGCGGGAAGGGGAAGCCGCTGAAGACAATCCAGAACCTCACGACCGAGATCGGTCAAATGAAGTTCAACCACGACGCCCAGGTCCTGGTGATAAGCTCAGGGAAGGAGCGGAACGGGATGAGGCTCGTGCACGTCCCGTCTCTCACCGTGTTCCAGAACTGGCTAGGGCCTCGGTTCGGCCTCCAGTACCCCCGGTGCCTGGACTTCAGCCCGGGCAGCGGGTTCCTCTCTGTCGGACACGCCGGTGGAAAAGTGTTGCTGTACAAGCTGCGCCACTATCAGAACGCCTAGGACGACTCGCCTGGAGAGTTCAGTTTTGACACTGTATTTTTCTGCTTCCTGAAAACCGACTGTCATCTGCTGCGTGACTCCTCTTAGCCCCTTTCCCTTTGATTTGAGTGGCGTTGTCACTGATGTTTAATGTTTAATGCAACGCCTTGTCTGTTCTTTTTGCACGCAAGTTGTGAACTGCTACCTGTTCAGTGTTTGTATATATGCGGCTGCCTGTTGAGTCCAGAATTTCTGCACACCGTTTTGAAAGTGGGTACTTGGGTGTGGCTGCCTGGAGGAAAGATGGAGGAGCAGTGCATATGGGTCTATGTTTTCTAGCTGATGACTGATGTCCGTGTGCTCCGAGTAGATGCTCTCACCGTGTTCAACGGGTCTGTGATTCTTAGGTTGGATAGCTCGCGTGCCTTGGACGCCAGCGTTCTGCTCCAGAGATCTACGGGGCTATCTAGCTCGCCGCGGCGCGGAGCGACGGGCTCGCCGGCGCGGACGCCCACCACGTGCTCGACGCAATGCCTACGCGAGGTGTGCATATCGCCCAGGGCAGCGGGACGGCGTGCTCCACATCAATCGACCACCACCAGTGCCGGTTTCCTGTTCCAGACGACCGAGCGAGTGGCATTCCATGTGCGGTTCCAAGCCCGGAAGGCATCGACCTCCACCAGGGCAGGCCCCGGTACGGCCGCCGCGATGACGCGGTTCCACGTGCGTCGCCATGATCAGCCTCTTGACCTCTCCAACAGTGGCGTTGAAATCTTTACAGTGCCAAATTCCCCTTGCCTGCCCAGAATGATCACCGCGGCCCCGGAGCTCCGCCCGCCGCGGCCGGCCCCCCCAAGGTACGCCTTCGCCTTGTCCTCTCCAAGAAATGCCTGCCCCCTCCCGTGCATTCCCCTAGCTGTTGCCGATGAAACCGCGCCATGTGTCCGGTGCCCTCTCCTGTTCATTCCTCCCTAGCCGGTAGTACAAATCAATTAACATCCTGCATCATGTGTGATGAGTCCGGTGTCCTGGATGATCGGGCACTGACCGTGGTACAGTTCTCTTGTTGAGAGCTCGACGACGTGTCGTTGCGCCGAGGTGGGGGCCTGATTTTCGCCTGTACATGGCATAAATTCCAACCTATGGATGTTCATTTATATCCATATAAAATGCATCAATTATTTTACTGTGAGACGATGATCGGTTCAAGGGACACCGTCCTCGTGCGAGTGTCGGGGTAGGGCTGCCGTAGAATTTCCTTTGTGACGTGCAAACAGTTTTGGGAGCTAACTGCAGGCCTGAAACTTCTAGTGGGCGTTATCACACCCATCTGGCAGGAAACATCTTGTTATCTAGTAGTATAACAGTGTGCGATCTTCCTGGCATACAGGAGCCAAAATGGTTGCTTCGTGTGATCGCGTATTATGGAACAAACAGTAGTTGTGCAATCAAGAAATGGAACATGATCTGATTCTGATCAAAGTAAGTACTGTAACATCTACTAAAAATTAAGACTTTCTGTAACTGCATAACTGATATTCAACTGCTTGCTTCCACTAGCGTCAATGTCAGTGAGACCAGTGTTCCAGGAATAATTATATTTCTTCTATATAATTCAGTTTTCAGAAAAATACAAAGGGTTACATTTATACTAGTGGCTAAGCCTCCTAATGGAAACAACGACTATCGCCAGTCGTATTCAGTTTATACTACTGAAAGACAGCTGCCTACGCAGTTTCCATTGTCCAGCTTGCATCCTCTCTGTAGCCTCGCAACCTATGACCTCGTCAATGAGGTCCCGGAAGATGGATCTTTCAATGTCCAAAACCATGCCTTGTAGCTCACCTTCAGGGCTACCCCAATCTTTCATCTCATACAATGCATCCTCAGATAATGGTATGTTTTCATCCTCATCCTCTTCGGAGCATTTCGCTGCCGAGCTCTCGGATAAGAGCCTGTCGACCTCTGTGCACAATTCCTTGAAAAGACGCCACCCGCTTAACTTCCTTGACCGAAGAAGTTTCGCCGTTCCACTTGCAGAGCTATAGATGTTCATCTTCTGAGCTATAATTTCATTTACCAGATCGAATACAATTCTGCGATGAAGCTTCTCCATGTTAGGGTCAGAACTCTTCTTAGCTCCGGTAACAGCCTGAATCGCTGAAATGAAGTGCGGCTTTGTTTGCTCTAGAATGAGGAAGAGCTCTGGATTGATCGGGCAGCTGGATGGCGAAAGTTGTGCAGGCATCGCTGCGAAGCTAAGTTCCTTGTGCAGAAGACCAGATGCTAAGAGTATCTCGTAGATATACTGGTGATCTTTGGAGTTTGCAGCTTCATCGTTCATCGATTGCAATTGTTCAAGTTTCTGAATGAGCGCCTCCAGGTTTTCTGGTTTGATCTGGCTGACTTCACTGCTCGTCTTCGACTGCGGCGTGTCCGGCAGGCTGTTTGAATTCCAGCATTCGTCTGAGGTATGCGTCTCGCCATCTGAACAATCAGAAAAAGGATGTACACATATTAAGGAACCAATGCTTGACACAACCACAGAAAAAAATAATGTACCAGACAGAAATACTGAATCTGCTACAGACAGTTAAACTGAAACAGACATGTACATGGATCAGACTGGAGATATG